>NC_142092.1:49974650-50127683 GCF_054644295.1 Miniopterus natalensis | reverse complement strand
CACACACAAATATACAGAGAAACATACATCATTAAGGTGTTCTAAAGAGCAAATACAGTTCTCAAATACTTACCAAGATCAAATGATCTCTATTTTTATTAGCACATGTATGTTTGTTTTATTTGATTAAACCCAAATAAGTAGTTTACAGATGCCAGCAACATTTTGGGGGAGGAGAGAGAAGACAGGATGAGAAGAGTTGTGTTTTCTTAACCAGCTGCTAATTTTAACAGTTTGCTTAAGAACTGGTCCCTAACACCAGTGAATACATTTTTTAACCTAAAAAAGTAGGTCAAAGCAAATTAGAATTCTTTAAGAAGTTGTAATACTCTATACTTGCCAGGAAGGATAAATGGTCCATGCATTCTAAGCAGCTTATTGTGTGTGCCAAGCAAAGCTTGCTATGCCCACTTGCAACCTAACCTGGTGCTGCACAGTGCTGACACACTGTGGAGTTCTACATCTGGAAGCCACCAGGGAATCTGCTCTGAAGGTTATAGGAGTAGTACAAGTCCAAAAAGCACACTCTTAAAGGTCCATGACCTCACAAAAGGGAGTGAGACAACAGCTTCAGGGTTGATACAACCAACTCCCTGGAGGCCACTTCTTGCATAAACCTGGCCTTTATAAGAACCTACTCTAATTTCTTTGCTGCAGGTCAAGTAGCACAGCAAGTGGTGTGCCAATAAAGGAAATGAGCCTTCAGCAAGGAATATTAGAATCTTAGAGTGAAAGATACTGGAGCCTGGAAAAATTAGATGGTCAAGAGCATCAAATTCAAATTCTTCATTTTGCAGATGAGAAAACTTCGGTCGTACAGCTGGTTTTAATTCCCTATTTTAAGTGCCAACAATGGTAACTGTATCTAACCCTTACTTAGTACTTGCAGGTACTGTTCAAAGCACTAGAAATACTACATGATCACTTGATCTCACAATAACCCCATGGGGTAGGTAGAATTATTACCCCCACTGACAGATGAGGAAAATTAAGTACAAAGAGACTATGTAACACTCCCAAGAGCACACAGCTGTTACAGTGGTTGACCTATGATTTGAAGCTGGGCAGGCTAGTTTTAAAAGAATCCATGCTCTTTGAACTATGCTATGTACCTTGAAGAACATGAAAACGTCATGTAATTTTGTCTACAGCACGCAATGAAATAAACATATGATGCAGAATAGAGAACTTTTAAAAATTTAAATAGTTCTTGAAAGAATGAGTTTAAAAAACAATTCAAGTCTGCTGCTTAGGTGTTAAGTATTTCAGAAGAGGCAAATGCAACATTTAAGAAAAGATTTTCCTTCCAATGGGATATTCTAGTCAAGTATCTAATCGCCATCTAGATTTAAAAATATTAAGTCCATAATCGACAAAGACCCAAGTGTTAGCTTTATTTGAGATATCAGTAAATCAAAATAAAAAGAGAACACTTCTTTTTGTTGGTTAGAATATCAGAACACATATGTAATTCATCCTTTCAAGATGAGTATCTTAGGGAGCAGAAATAACAAGGCAATCTTGCCAGAGGATTTAGTGGCTTATTTATTTTGAAATAAAAGCAATGTGTAAATTTAGGAAACCTATGACATTTATACACAAATTTCTTTCAGATCCTGTTTCTTGTTATAAAATAACCCATGCGCTAGAGTAGAAAGAAAATAAAGCCCACATCAGCTGTGAGAACATCTATCTGCCTTTAAATCTGATTTACAGAAGTCTTCATTACTCCCTCACTAACTCTACAAGTAACCAATTAAAGTAAGACTTCAGAAGGATTTGATAAAGCCTCTATATAGATGGTCACTGATACACTTACTTTTTAAGTAAGTCTGACAGTACACAGACCATAATAATTCAGAAAAATGTATCAGGATGCTAGGAAAACAGAACACAAAACACATACTACACTAGGATCTGCTAACATCAAGTTTATGTAGATATATGCTAAAAAGTCATCTGTTGTTTAATGGGCTAATCAGAGTTTCCAGTGTCACCAAGATCCCATGCAAATAAGGATGGCTCTTAAATCTCTAAAGCCCATACTTATCAGAAGGGAAAATTTTACCAATTTAAATATAACAGGATTCTTTGGTATAGGAAGCAAGTCACCCTGAAACCCATGAGGACTGCCTGAGCATTATTACATAAATAAAGCAAATAAGTAAAAAGCATTTCTGGTTTTTAATTCATGTACTTAAGAAAAAACAAGTCCCGCCCAGCCGGGTGTGGCTCAGCGGTTGAGCTTCGACCTAGGATCCAGGCGATCGGGGTTCGATTTCCGGTCAGGGCACATGCCCAGGTTGTGGGCTGCAGCCGATCAATGACTCTCTCATCATTGATGTTTCTATCTCTCTCTCCCTCTCCTTTCCTCTCTCTGAAATCAATAAAGATATATTTTTAAAAAAAAAGAAAAGAAAAAAAAGAAAAAACAAGTCCCTCTCAGGACTCAAAAAGCAAGCTACAGGAACAGCCTACCTGCCCCTTTGCTTAAATTTGATTACAGATTTCTTTCTATGTGTATCTTTGTTTAGACAGTTTCAACAAATATTCCCTAATAAAATGAAAACCCAAACAGTAAAGAATTCTGCAACACTTACCTGACCACATACCTTTCTGTATGTAATAGGGAAGGTACTGGGTTAGAAAATATGGGTTCTAGTTTTGGTTCTAGCACTAACCACTTTTGTGGGTGGCTTTAGGCAAATTACTATACCTTTCTAGGTCTACTGGTGTGCCTATAAAATAAGGAACTAGAAGATCTAAGTTTCTTCCAGTTTTCACATTCTGGAGCTCTGTGATAGTTAAATGTGTAAGGACACGAGAAAACATTTATCTTGGGGTTTGTTTTTTTAAAGTAGGGGGTGGAGTTGGAGGGGGGTAGTGATTGGTTTGCAATTAGATCAATGAAGAGCTAACAACGGGCCATCAGTCAGGATACGGAAATACAGAAGCTCTGTTACAATGGATTCTTGCAGTGAGTCACAACACATTTTAAACTTCTAGTTATTAAAAATTATGCAACTGGCCCAGCCGGTCTGGCTCAGTGGTTGAGCACTGACCCAACAACCAGTAGGTCATGGTTCAATTATAGGTCAGTGCACATGAAGGCGTTTCAGGCACAATTCCCAGTAGGGGGCACGCAGGAGGCAGTCGATCAATGATTCTCATCACTGATGTTTCTCTCTCTCTTTCCCCCCTCTCCCTTCCTCTCTCTAAAATCAATGTAAACATATTTAAAAAATAATGCAAAGGGTTTGAATTATCATAAAGACAACAAATCTGAAAAGTCTTTACTACTTAAACTCACCTTTAATCAACAAAGATAAAACATGAGTGGTAGGCACCTGTGTTTCCTAAACCAGAGCATACTAAGAACAAAATGTATCTAACATTATAACAACAAGTTTATAAAAATTAAGTAATAAATTATTCATAACTAGTTATTTAGCATCCAACATGTATTATTTCCAAACATCAAAACAATTCTATAAGGCCAAGTGGTATCACCAGTTTACAGGTGAGGAAATTGAGCCTTAGAAAGATTAAGTAACCTATAGATCACCCATCAAGGAAATGATAGAACTGGAATTCAATCCCAGATATGCCCAGTTCCAAAGGCCACACATGTGCTTTCTGCTACACTAAATGCTTCCTTACAGGTAAATCACATATTTTTCCCTTCCCGGGATGGTTTTCTTTTACTGTTAAAGAAAAAGCACTTACCTTTTTCAATTTTGGTAGTTTGGGGAGATTTGAAACTGAAATCAAGCCTACACTTATTAAACTGAGGAACTCTAAGTTCACAAATTCAGCTGTTAAGCCCTCAATTTTCCCATCATTTGATTTGCAATTGTCCAGGACAAGTTCTCGAACCTGTAGATGACAAAGGAAAAAGAAGAAAAGACAAGTTTTCAAAAACATACAGAAAACAAAGAACAAAAAAAGCAAAAACTCCGTAAATACACAGCAAAAACACTCGCATATAGGGGCAGCCTCTATTTAGACCTAGATTACAGTTATAAATAAATGAAAAATGATTAAGCCTTTAGTAACAATATACTGATACCAAGGGTGGAATGTTACACCATGGTATAAATAAAGATTTAAACTCTTTCCTTTCCAGAGACAGAAACTACAGTTCTTAAGATGTAAGTGAAGAAATTGTATCTCCCCTATTTCTTTTCCCCAGTCTGTTCCCTAAGAGGTAGCTTTAACTACAAATGCAGAGCGAGGATACTCCTCACCCTCTTTTAGGCTGAGTCTATCTCAAGGCCCAGGAGACTGACACAAGAAAAATAGGAAAGCTTTACTTTTTCTAACAAGATCACTAAGAGACTTTGTCAGCACTATACATTTCCACTTGTGGTATTATTAATCTTTACTAAGATTATCTTGACACTAGGAAGGAGTCAAGATGCAAGAGGCCTTAATTCAAAACAAAGATAGATTTGGGTTATATGTGAGAATGATAGGGAGAGAACTTAGACATTAAATTAGGTTCCTTTTTCCAACTATAAAATCTCCTTTGGAGACCCTGAAATTCAGAACTCAAATTCATCCAAGGGTATCACACCTGAAGATTCTGAATAGTGATTTAATAAACAGTCTACTGTGTTAATACTATAATAATCCTTATTGCCATTCTTGTTCTGTGGTTGGGTCTGAAACTTGCAACTTTTAAACATATTTTGATCAATTTACAGTGATGCAAATTAGTTTTAACTGCCAAAGGCATTCTTGCAGTGAATCTACCAAGTTTAATAGCATCAATCAAGCATATATGTGGAAGGTAGATGCTTACCTAAAATAAGGATAGGAGCTAGTGATGTCTTCACCCTCCCATACAGAATCCAAGGATACCACTCTACTAACTGCTATCATTTACCAAGAACATACTTATTCTCGGCACCACCACACCCTCCCCCATTTACAGAGAAGGAAACAGGTTTATAGAATCTGTGATGCCCACGCCAGCACAGCTCACTTGCTCCTTCCTTCACTACTTCTCACTGCCCTCGCCCTATTCCCTCCTCATAAGCCTTGGTTTCAGTCAGGATGCATGCAGTCCTATTATACCTTTTTCCTTCTACTTTTCTCTAGATAACTCTGCCATTCTTCCTTCTTCTGATGAAAATCAGCACATGTGAAAACCTAAGAGGTCAGCTGAGGAGAGCAGGGTTCTAGAGACAGAAGCCTGGGTCAATCCTGGCTCTGCCATTTATCTGTGTGACCTTGGGCAAGTCACTTAACCTCTCTGTGCCTCAGTTTCCCCGTCTGTGAAGTAGGAAAAAATAGTACCCACCTCATGGAATATTAGAGTAGTGCTTGGGACATAGTAAATGCTGAGAAAGTAACATCTGGGAAAAGGGAGTAGGGAAATGACAGGAACCTTTGCTGTCCACTTTATTCGTATCTATACTAAGTTTTGTTTTTACAAGCAGGTATTTTCGTATTAAAAAATAAAAATAAAAACCAACCCCAAAACATAAAAGTCAATTTTGATTGCTACTCACCTAAGTAGTATGCTACAATACTACTAAAATGGGCCCATTTGGTTTGGGAGATTTTCTACAACTCTGACAGAGAATCCAAAATTATTACACAGATTGAACCTAATATGCCAAAAGCCAAGTGAGGAGTTATTACAGTTAGCTATATTACCTCTTAAGCCATTTTGCCTCCCAGTTTACTGAGTGAAATCACCTTCTGGACAATTTCTCTCAACTAGTGAAATTCCACTTCAACTTGAATCATCAAAAACTACCATAAAGCATTTAAATGTGAGTTTACATGTTTGCTGAAACAAACAGAATAGAAATAAAAAGAGGAAATTGGGAGAGAAAAATGTTAATGTGGTTTTTATTTTTTTTTAATTTTAAATTGATTTTAGAGAGGGAGAATGAGAAACATCAACTTGTTGTTCCACTTATTTATGCATTCATTGGTTGATTCTTATATGTGCCCTGACCAGGGATCAAACCCACAACCTTGGTGGGTATGGATGACACTCTACCCAACTGACATACCTAGGCAGGTCTGTTAAAATGCTTCTAATTTGCAGGTTTAGCTACTGAGTACAGAAGATGATGGAGAGGAATTGAGGTTCTGGTTTAGAGAAATGGGAACCATGTAGCTAGATGAAAATAAGAAAGGAACAGCTTGTTGAAGGAGGTGTGTAAGCAATAACAAAAGGGATACCAAGCTTAAGGTTCCCATGGGATGTCCAGATGAAAGGTTTCCCCAGACAGCTCTGCACACGTGGGCTTGGAGTTCAGGGGAGGTCTGGGTTGTAAATTCCATATTTGCGAGTCATCAGGATGGAAATAATAGTGGAAGGATAGAATTCCCAAGAGGACGACGAAGGATTTCTCTTATCACTGATGTTTCTATCTCTCTCTCCTCTCCCTCTCTAAATTAAAAAAATTTATTTTTAAAAAAAGAGAGATATATCATTCACTCTAGGAGGCAGGACAGCTCTTCCTGTGCAGAAGACAGCTAGGATGGGCACAGGTGTAGGTGAGTTTATAAGTGGGAGAGCAAGAGGTTCAGGAAATGCACACTGAGACCTTTAATTTTCTCCATGAGTAGGAGGCAACAGACTTTACTGGGGTGAGTAGGGCAGAGGGTTGTATGGCTCAGCAGAGAAGGCAGTCCTTTCACTTTTTTAGGAAGGCTGAGGATGTAAAGAAATGTGCTACCCCCAGAACAGGGCTCCAGAAGCACAGTAAGAGGACACAGCAGAGTGGGAATTACTGCAGAAAGCAGAGACCACAGGATGGTCCCACTCAGTGCTGTGCCTGAGTATGACAGGTCTGGAAAGCCCTCCATCAGCAGTCTTCTAGCCCGTCTAAAGTTCTAAACAGAACTTCGGTGAAAAGGTATCTTCTCTCAGGCACTGTGTCAGCAGCATTTGACATAACTAAGCGTTCCTATTCCCTCATTCCTTTCTGAAGTGTGAAGGGATCCAGACTGCCTGGCAAGGGAAAGTACAACTGTGTAAGAGTGTGCATGGGGCAGTGTGTGGAGGGGAGTGGCGGTGGTAGTGATAGACAGGCATATAATCCCGTTGCCTCCCAATCTAGCTCTAGAATACATGGCAGGTTCTAATCAAGGAGAAATGGCCCATTTCCCCTACGTATGCCCCAAATCCTCCATGGCTACTATCTAAGGAGGGAAGGTTGGTTAGGCACTTGTACATTAGTGTGTACAACCTAGGGGAGCTATTTGGTCTAAAATAATTAGCTGGCCTTCTGCTCAAAAACAGATGTTTTAACTTTTGGGGTCAAATTCACTCTTCTTCGTACTTCATTTTCCAATTAAACTAGCCTTTTCTCAAACATGACAAGTCTTCAGGATTCTGGAGGCCAAGCGTACTCAAGAGCTGGAATCACACAAATATAAGGAGCCATGTGACTAGTTGAGTTTGGTTTTAAAGGAGTCATCTTGGAACTTCTCATTTGCCTTAAGAATGATGCTTTTGGGCAAAAACACTTTTTAATTCCTCTTATAAATTGCCCTTCAAAATCTGTGGCATATTTTTCTCCTGAAAAGCCTTCTGTTTAAGGTCAAAGCTTTCCTCTCCTCTCTTTAGAACCTAACTCCTACTGGTGGTCTCAGTCTCCCAGTCAGAGTCCCTAGGGAAGCCTTTCTTTACCCCTACAATCTTAGCTGGCTCCTGTAACACTCTTAAGGCCCCTAACTTGCACAACTGCAACAGGCACCACAGGGGTCTGAGGCCTCAGGAGGGAAGGGACTGCAGCTCTCTGCCTGGTTCACACTGCTTTTCCAGGTCCTGGCATACTATTAGCACTCAAATATTTATTTAATAAACAACTGGATTACGGTAGGCTAGTGCTGTCCAACAGAGCAGCTACTAGTCAATTGTGGCTTATGAGCACTTAAAATGTGGATCGTGCAACTGTCAAATTGACCTTTTAATTGAATTTTAATTAAATAGCCACATGATTCTGGCCTGTTTTTGGCAAGAGGATAAGGCCTAAGGTGATTACCTGAAAAAGTAACACTTGCACATATATGCACACGTTTAAAAGCAATATATTAGTTATCTCATATACAAAAAAATTCCATATAGTGGGAATACCAGCCCAGTTGTATTTCCCGGAGGGAGCAACACTGCTTTTACTGAGTACTTTATTTTTTTGTCTAGTGCTTTCTATTTTACTTTTTATTGAATTTATTGTGGTGACATTGGTCAATAAAATTATAAAGGTTTCAGGTGCACAATTCTATAACGCATCATCTGTATATTGTATTGTGTGCTCACTCCAAGTCAAGTCTTACTGAATAAACTTTAATAGTACTGTAGCTTTCGCACAAAGAGTTCAAGTTCTAGATTTGAAAACACTTAAGATTCACGTGGGTACTTCTCTTTTGAAAATTTTGGCTAAATTTAATTACTCCACATTCTATTAATTTATAACTCCTCAGTAATATCGTAAACACCTTAAATTACAACCGAAAAGAACACAACTCTTCGAGTCTCGCGGCGTGAAGCAGCTTAACCCTTCCGCCTACTAGCACGTGGCCCACACAAAATGTCTGACTGACGAGCGGACGGGACGGACGTGGTCCACCCTCAACCTCAAAACCCGGGGGACTGGTGGCGATGCCCACGCCATGGCTCAGATCCCCCAGGAACGCGCAGGGTGGCCATGAGGTGTGGCGCCCCACACCTCGCTTGTGGTGACCTCAGGGATTCAAAACTTCGTGCACGCCAGGTAAACCCTGGTTTAATTTCCACAAGTTGGCAAATTGCTACCCACAGCTACCTGAGCGCGAGAAACGCACCCACTGCTAGACCTGGGCGGGGCGGGAGGACTTCCCCGGGCCGACCCCGGCCGCAGCGCGCCACTCACCCCGAGAGGGTCTGGCAGAGGCGCGGCCTCCCCGCGTGGCGGCCGGGAGCCGGCCGCGGGAAGCGCTCCAGTCGCGGGGACGGGAGGAGGGCAGGGCGCGGAGTAAAGGGGGTTCTTAAAGGCCCGGCCGCCGCCCACGCGGGCCCCGAGCGCAGGCCTCAGCCCGCAGCGCTCGGGCACTGGCGGAGGCAGGGGCCCGAGGCCCGCCGCGCTCCCGGCGGAGCCGGCCCCTGGCGTTGCCCTTTTAAGAAGGGGGAGGAGGACGGAGCGCTCCCGAGAGGAGACGAGTCGACGGCGGAGCGCGCGGCTCCCGCCAGTGTGAGCTGAGCCTCCGCGAGGGGAGCAAAATACACGCCGCGAGCTCGGCCTGGGGAGCGGCGGCCGGCAGCCACCGCCGGGGGCGAGCCGGCGGGCGGGCAGGGCCGAGCCCGCAGGCCGGCTCCGGCGGCGGAGGGAGACGGGTGCCCGCCAACATGGCGCTGTATCGGCCTGTGGCGCGCCCCGGCTGGCGCGAGGAGCAGCCGCCCGCCCACACCGAGGGGCCAGCCTCCCGGCCAGGGGCCCCGGAATCCGCCGCCGCGGCGCGGGAGGGAGCGCGGAGCCGTCGTTACAACGGCTGGCCCAGGCCGACCTGGGCTCGCCCTCAAAGATCGGGAGTGGGGAAGGCCCGGGAAGCGAAAGGGAAGCCGGAGAAATGGTGGAGAAAGTTTTATTTTTAGGCTTGAAAAATGGCGGGAACCACGTCCCTTTTTCAAACTTGGCCTCGGGAGGGGCGGCGGTTGCGCCACCTCCACTGCCGGGCCTCGCCCCTCCCCCGCTCCGCGCGCGCCAGGCCGCGCCCGCCCGAGCCCCCGGGCACCCCAGGGGGCTTCTCACCCCCTCCGAAGCGAAAAGCGCCCTCCCCGCCTCACGGCCCCTGCCCTCAGCCGGGCCGGCGCCAACCGCAAAGCCGGGCTAGGGGAGCCACCTCCACCGCCCGCGCTCGAGCCCCTGCCCCGGTCGGCCCGGGGCTCGCGAAGCCCGGCCCGGCCCGCGGCGGGCCCAGCCTGGGGTGACCGCGCGGCCCCTCGGCAGGCCCGGTCCCCGCCGGGCCGCGCATCCCGGGAGGCTGCAAACATGGCTCCCAGCGTTACACAATCCCCTCCTCCCTCCCTCACCACCGGCCACACGCACACGCGCTCCCCCGGGAAGGACCCCGGCGGGCGAGGAGCTCAAAGTTTGCTTTCCTCCACCCCACCGCCTTCCCCAGACGGCCGCGGGGGACCGCGGGCGCCAAAGAGTTAATCCCCGCGCGCTCGCTCCCCCCTCCGCGCCCTCCCGCCCGCTTGCCCGCCCGCCTTCCCCGTCCGAGCCCGCGAGCTGCGCCCTCCCCGCGCCGGGGCCGGAGAACCCGCGGCCGGGGCCCCGCAGGTGGCCACCATTACATGCAAGTCATCGGAGGGAGAAGGCGCCCGAAGGGGGCTCTGCTTACAGCTGCCGGGGTCCGGTTCCTCAGCTCCAGGTGGATCCTCCTCTTCATGTCCATGTTTCCCTCTTCCCCCCTCTTCAAACTTAACTTTCCGCGGCGGGGGCGGAGGGGGGAGAGGCGTCCCGGCCTGCGCAGCTACGGCCGTCGGAAGGGGTCTGCTGTCGGCAGAGGCCGGCGGTGCGGCGCGGCGCTGGGCGGCGGGCGGCGTGCGGGCAGGCGAGCGGAGCCCCCGGAGCCAAGTTACTCACGGGAGCGGAGAGAAACCATGGAGGGAAAAGGGGGCTGGAGCGCAACGCCGGTCTCACTACCGCCGCCCCCGGCCGCGGCCCCGCACTGCGCTTAAACCGGCGACGCGGCGCAGGCGGCTGCTCCGCTCGACTCGACCCCGCGCGGCGCCACTGGACTAGGTGGCCGCGGCTGCACCGAGGACGGGGCGGGGAGAGGCGGCGGGAGGGGCTAGGCTGGGGGAGAAAGGCGCAGCCGGGGGTACTGGAGCGAGTTCCTCCCCTCCCTCCGGTCGCACGTGGGGCGGCTGATGTAAGATCTTCCTCGGGCTTCCCCGCCCGCCACCGAGCCGAGACCCCCCCGGGCCCCACCTCGCTGCGCCCCGTCGCGGGTCTACCGCCGGGGTTTGGACGTTTGCCGGCGGGCTCGTGGGGAGGTGGGAAGGAGGCGTCAGGGGTCGGTGAGGATGGGCCCGGCCTCCGAGACTCGACAGGTCAGCCCGACGCCTGCGACGGCGGGACACGGGGCTGAGGTTCACCTTGTGCTCCCCACGGTGTGAGTCAGCGGCCCGAACCCCGCTGTCTGCTTGGTCGGGTGGTCGTGGAGGCTCGGAGGAACCCCGTCGGGAGCAGAATCTCGGCCTCCCGGCGTGGCCCCGCGTGGCCCCGGGTACAGGCGGCCTTCGAGGGAACGGGCGCGGCTCCGGACACGCGCCCGAGCCACCGAGGAGCCCAGGTTCCCCGAGTTCATTAGACCCTCCCTGGGTTTCTAACATTTAAATGTAGGATAGCGAGGCAGCAATTAGCATTTCTAATGGGGCCTTGAGAGTTTTACAGTTTGTCCGAAGACTTTTATCCCATTATTCCTCAGGGGACCCCTGTGAGGTGTGTAAATTCTTGATGGTCTTGGTTTGGGTGAAGCTTGGCAGGCAGCCTTTGTAATGGTCCGCTTCAGAGAGCACCCTGAGAGCCAGGATTAGAGCCCTAAATTTGCTTTGCAGACTAACTAGAGTAACATAACGTTATATTCAGCTTAAAATAAGTAAATACGTAATGTGTCTAATCAGATACCATCGTACTTGTAACGGACAAAAGGCTTCAAAGATTGCGAACAACTTCTGAATAGAGAAAAACAATTCTATGCATTAACCTAAGGTTTTCTTAAAGTTAAGACTCCCCCGTCCCAGTCTACCTGTGGCAAACAAAACCACTTATATCAATTTTTAAAATATGTAATTAGTTAAAATTTCAAAGCAAAAGAAAAATTTTAAAGGCTTATGGAGAAAGGCAAAATTTTTCTGGTATGTTGTTTCCCAGTCTCGCATTTAAAATGTTAGTCTTAGCAGACATCTCTGTGAGGGAAAATGGTGAGGGGAGTACTCTTTAGGATGTCACAGAGGTCTAACTACAAGGTTAGGAGAACCACAGGGCATGAGATGAAGGCTTTTACAAAAAACTAGCAAATCAGTTCTATGAGCTAACAAGCAAAAAATGATCGTCCACTTTTAGGGCTTGATATGTTCTTTCTCATTTAATCCAAAGACACCTTTGTGAAGCAGATTGTATTTTAATCATTTTACAGATGAAGACTGAACCTTAAGCTGCATGGCCAACAGAGATGGAGCTAGGGTTTAAACCCAGATGGGTCTAACTCCAAAGCCTGCCATTTTTTCTGCTATACCATCAGTCTGACTGGAATGAAGTCCTAGCATGGGGGCCTGATTCGGGACACGACGTCTGGAACATCTGTAGAGGACCTTTAATACCAAACAGAACATGCAGGTGCCATCTTGCAGGTAAAGGGGAGATGCTGAAGGAGACTGGAACATGGCAGCTCTGTGCTAGAGAGAGATGTAACTTGGTGGCTCGTGGGGGAGGTGGTACTGATCCTTAGGGAGAAACCAGGCAAATCTTGGATCCTGTCCTCTATGACCAACTCTAGGATATGAAGGGCTCCTTCCTCAAGATAACTGTGTTTTATAAGATTAAGCTACAAAGTAATTAATAAACATAGCCACAATGTGCAGCAAATAAAAAGAAAGCAAAAGAGCCAAAGGAGGAGAGACTACAGACCCGGTACTGTCCCTTCTGACACAGCCGGTGCTGGCATGCACCTCTGTGAACAAAGAGCATGTGTTCCAGTGACATGCTTCTTTGTCAGGGGCTTCACTGCCAGAGGCATAAATAACACAGGCAGAACAGGGTGTGTCTCACTGCCCTGCCAACATCTTCCACTGGACTGTCAGTCCACAAGGCCTGAAGGGGCTGTTGTCACAGTGCCCTGGTTTTGAATATTGCTGCACTCAACATCATTCTGAGTATGCATCTGGGTGCGAGAAAGAAGTAGAATATATAATTGTATCTAATCCATGGTTATTATCATGTGTGTGGATTTATGGATTTGAATAAGAGTTGGAAGGGAATAAGGAAAAGTGAACACAGCTTATTAGTTTATTAGGGAGTCTGAACTATGGGTGAAATACTTTTTTCTCCCATTGACATTCATGTTTGCCTAATAAGTAATGAAAATATCAAATAATGCCTGGTTTTGGCACCTCTTTGAGTCTTAAAACTGCCTGTTAAACAGAATGTGTGTGTATTCCAATAAACTTCAAATTGAGAACAACACTCTAATTTGTAACTCCTTGGATCTGCTCTCAGCACCAGCCGGTCATTGGTCAAACCATCAGATGACGACCCAAGCCTTCCACAAATTTTGTGGCTAGGAACAAACTTTAATAAATCTGAAGATGAGAAGAAACAGCCCCATTTAGGCATTGATTTAACTGGCTTTGAAACCAGTTTGGAAGAATGGCACCCTTTCTCTTTTGTAAAGACAGTATATGAAGCTAATGCATAATATAGGGTGAAGAATCTACTTTTTTTTAAATGAAGTGCTTCCATTCTCCTCTTCTATATACATGTGCAGCCATTGCTAAATCTGCCCTCTGACATTCCATAGCATGGTGTGTGTACCTGTTATAGCAGTTAGGCAACACATGGGAGTTGTTGAAGGATCTAAAATTTCAACTGGACTGAGCTCATACAAATATTTCTGGATGATATAAATAGAGAATAGTAGCCTGGGCCATCTTTAGAATATAGGTGCTCTGCAAATGTGTATTATGTTGAAAATAATGTCACATGTACTCACGAATACTATCTAGGCAGCTGAGATTGTTGCGACAGGGAGAAGGAGAGGCAAATAGTTAGATGAAAATTGGGTAAGAATGAGATCCTATAAAAGTCTCCAGGTGGTAAAAACAGAGGCGAGGAGAGTGTCAGGTGTGTAGGCAGCTGTAGGTCCAGTAAGGGGCCCTTGCCAAGGGAACCAGATTCTTTTCTGCTCTCTGAAACAGCTGTAGGTGCTTGGCCTTCCTGGGGCAGCAAGGAAGAGCTATGACTACCAAGAGTTGGGTTTAATATTTATTAAGCACCATCCTTATGCCAAGTACTGTGCTTGGGATTTTCATGTATATTGCATTTCAGTTAATCCTGGCAACAGCTCACTGGGACAAGACTATAATCCCCTTTTATTGTTTAGGAAACAGACTTGGAGAAACCAAGTGGAACTCACATAGCTAGTAAGAATCTGGATTTCTCTGTCATTAAGGTCTCACTGTAATTCATTCTCATTACTTTGATCCACTAGTCCTCACAACTGCTTCTGAAAAACCTTTTTTGTTTTCTTTGCTTTAAGAAGATTTACATGCTCATTGTTGGGAGGCAGGAGAGGAAAAAAACCACAGAAAAGAAAACTTAAAGTTAAACACCTACAATTGAGATACACCCACCATTAAGGTGTATATCCTTGCAGCTTTTTTTTTCTATATTATACATAATTTTGAAAAAACAATATTAGGCTCAGACTGAAGATTTTTTTGAAACTTGTTTTTTCCACCTACCATTACGAAAAATAATGAGTTAATACTCTTCATAAATATGAGTAGTAGCTTTGCTGAATGTTTTTCTCTTTTTAAAGAAGAGCTTTAATGAGGCTTTTGGACAAACCACATAACCTCTCTGAGCCTCAGGCTGGCTCATCTCAGAATGTTGTAAGGATTAGACATGATCATGTGGGTGAAGCTCCTACCTGGCACAGTGCCTGGTACCCTCCCCTGTGCCCCTGTCACAGTCACTGCAAGCCCCAGTCCCCCCCTTACCCTAAGTAGAGGCCCAGAGCTTGCTGGGCCTCCTCAGGAGTATAGAAGTTCTGCTTTGGCCATCAGTCCTCCACCTCTGTTCCATGTCCTTTGTTTCCTGTGATTACCCTGCCCCTTTGATTGAAGAAAGAACTCACCCCAAACCAATATAAGTTTTGACTCTCAAAGGAGTGGATTTATTTTCTGTTTCATGCAGTCTTGGTCTCTCTTCATGAACTGGGAATGTGCTCCTGAGCTACCCTGGAAAATATCTGTGTGGCCCCACAGTGTTGGATATGCTTCTCCTCCATAATTAGCCAGTATCCCCACCATCTGGACTCTCTCCTACCTCACAGGGATTTCCTTGTCCACACAAAACTATCCAAGAGTCTTGCTCCTGCTGACTGAACTTTCCCATCTGTTCTGGAGCTTACTTTGCCAGCTCTGGCCCAGCCAGAGGCCCCTCAGTGGCTATGCAAGGTAGTCCTCCCTCACACTAGACTCTGACAGTCCTTAGGTAGTGTGTGTGCTCCCTAATTTCCTAGTCTCATTTTGGTAAAGGCCAAAAGTCCCTAATACCCTCACACTCTACTTCTTGAAAAGCAGGGTAGGAGCACCCTTCTAGTTGCTAGATAAGATGCTGTCTGATTCATGAATCACCTAATAAAGCCAGTTAGATCTTTAAAGAAAAGAAAAAATTATGAGAAAGAAAGAGAGAGAGAGAGAGAGGAAAGAAAGAAAGAAAGAAAGAAAGAAAGAAAGAAAGAAAGAAAGAAAGAAAGAAAGAAAGAAAGAAAGAAAGAAAGAAAGAGAAAGAGAAAGAAAGAAAGAGAAAGAAAGAGAAAGAAAGAAAGAAAGAAAGAAAGAAAGAAAGAAAGAAAGAAAGAAAGAAAGAAAGAAAGAAAGAAAGAAGAAAGAAAGAAAAGAAAAGAAAGCAGGGCAGCGGGGTTTTCTTTTATGTCTGTCTATGCACATACTATAGAAAACTTGGAAACTGTGCTTAACAACAAGAAGAAAATAAAAATCTCAGTTCAGGGTTAAGCACACACTGACCACGTTTTAGTGTCTATTCCTCCAGTCTTTTCTTTATACACATATGGCACTTTCTCAAGTCTCAGATTGCCAGAAGCATCATCTCATTAATAACAGCTTTTCAGGGAGGCAGCAAAGGGGAAACCCACTACATTAAATATTCATAGTGATTATAAGAGACATCCTTACTTCAAAAACGGTAAGTAGTAAAAAAAAAAAGAAAAAAAGAAGAAAGAAAACTATTATAGTATCTAGGAAATACTGTATGTATTACATTTAATTTTTTCAAAAAAGGATGATACTGTAACCTGCTTTTTTCACTTAACAATATATTATGAACATATTTCCATGCCATTGAATAGTCCCCTACAATATATATTCCTTGACATGCTCCTACAAAATGAAAATAGCTTTCCTTTTTCTGAATATAAAGACAATACATATTCATGTAGCAAATTCATGCAATGCAAAGAAGTATAAAGAAGAAAATAAAAGCGGGCCCAAATCCCATTACCTAGTGGCAATCACTATTAACATTTTTGTGAATATTTTCTGACTACATCTATGAATGCATATGCAAATGTAAAATATTTATTATATAAATGCATAATATAAGTGGTACTTTGTAACATGCTTTTATTTTCACTTCTCAGAAAGTCACAGGGATTCCTCCAAGTCAATAAATATAAGTCTACGTCATCATTTTTAAAGTCTGTATCATATTTCACTGGATGGGTGTAGCATAATTTATTCACCTGGTTTCCTACTGATTGACATTTAGGTTCCTTCCAATTGTTCACCATTATACATAACATCTTTGTGCAATTAGCTCCTTGAAATAAATTCCTAGAAGTATAATTTCTGAATCAGAGTATATATATTTCAGATTTGGATGTGTATAGCAAATAGCACTTCAGAGGCTGTACTGCTTTTATACTCCCATTAACAGTGTATAAGACTTCTCTCACCCTTGCCTAAACTAGGTATTACCTTTAAAATTTTTTTGTCAATCAGTTTCAACTAATTACAAGGTTGAAAACCTAAGGGTGCCAGGTGCCAAGACAATTCAATGTGAAAAGAATAATCTTTTAAACAAATGGGCTGGAACTATATATCCACATGC
This sequence comes from Miniopterus natalensis, assembly GCF_054644295.1. Taxonomy (NCBI): domain Eukaryota; kingdom Metazoa; phylum Chordata; class Mammalia; order Chiroptera; family Miniopteridae; genus Miniopterus; species Miniopterus natalensis. Next base: position 50,110,815 of record NC_142092.1, on the reverse strand, counting down.
AAAAGAATAAAGATGAATCCCTACCTCATACCATATACAAAAATTAACTCAAAATGGATCATAGATGCCCTGGCCAGTGTGGCTCAGTTGGTTAGAGCGTCATCCCGTACACCAAAAGGTGGCAGGTTTGATTCCTGGTCAGGGCACATACCCAGGTAGTGGGTTAGGTCCTTGGTCCGGGTGTGTGTGGGAGGCAACCTATTGATGTTTCTCTCTCTAAAATCAATTTAAAAATGAATCATAGACTTAAATATAAGAGCTAAAACTATGACTTGGAAGAAAGCATTGGAATAAATCTTCATGACCTTGGATTAGGCAAAGCTTTCTTAGATATAACACCAAAAGCATAACATACCAGAGACAAAAGAGATAAATTGGACTTAATCCAAATTGAAAGCATTTGTGCTTCCAATGACACCTTCCAGAAAGTAAAAGACAATGCATGGAATGGGAGAAAATATTTGCAAATCATGTGTCTAATAAGGGACTTGTATTCAGAATATAAAAGAACTATTAGAACTCAACAACAAAAAGACAACCCAATTAAAAATGGGCAAATAATTTGAATACACATTTCTCCAAAGAAGATATACAAATGATCAATAAGCTCATGGAAAGAAGCTAAACTTTATTAGGCATTAGGGAAATGCAAATCAAAACTACCATGAGATACCACTTCACACCCACTAGGATGGCTATAGTAAAAATGTACATGTGTTGGCGAGGATGTGGAACCCTTGAGCATTGCTGATGGAAATGTAAAATGGTACAACTGCTGCAGAAAACAGTTTGGCGGTTCCTCAAAAAGTTAAACATAGATCCAGCAATTTTACTCCAAGGTATAAACACAAGAGAATGAAAATATATGTTCATACAGAATTTGTACAAATATGTTTATAGCAGTATTACTCATAATAGCCATAAGTTGGAACCCACTCAAATGTCCATAAACTGGTGAATAGATAAACAAAATGTGGTATATCCGTACAAACAAATTTTTTCAGCCATAAGAAGGAATGAGGTACTGATACATGTTACAACAGGGATGAACCTTAAAAATATCCTAAATGAAAGAAGCCAGGCATAAAAGCCACATACTATATGGTTCAATTTATGTGAAATGTCAGAATAGGCAAATCCATAGAGTAAGAAAGCATATTAGTGGTTGCCAGAGGTTGCAGGAAGAGGGAGAATGGAAAGTGACTGCTAATGGCTATGGGGTTTCTTTGTGGGGTGATGAAAATATTCTGGAATTAAATGATGATGACTTGGTTGCACAACTTTGTGAATATACTAAAACCCACTGAATTGTATACTAAAAGATTAAACATAGAGCTACCATGTGACCCAGCAATTCCACTCCGGGGTACATACCCAAAAGAACTGAAAAGTAAATCTACGCAAAAACTTGTATAGGAATGTTCATAGCAACATTCCTATACAAAATAGTAGGGCTATAGCCCCAAAATGGAAATAACCAAATGTCCATCACTGCATGAATGCTTAAACAAAATGTGGTATATCCATGTAGTAGGCAGAATAATGTCTCTCCTAAGATGTTCATATCCTAATCTCTAGAACTTGTGAATAAGTTCCTTACATAGCAAAAGGGACTATGCAGATGTGATTAAGGATCTTGAGATGAGATTATCCTGGACTATGCATATAGGCCAGCAATTTTCAACTGCTCTGCTGCATGCAATACCTGACTATTTAGTCAGGGGTACTGACCTTTTTTCTCTTAGACTGTCAAAAAATGAGAACAGTCAACACAACAATAGCCATTTGGTGTGAATTATACCTATTTTTTTGTCAGATCGGCAATAATATAATTTTCTTGTGTGCCACAGAATTTTAGTAATTAGTTTATGTGTGCCATGAGATGAAAAAGGTTGAAATTGCTGATATAGGCCAAAGGTCCTTAAAAGTTGAAGAGGGAGGCAGAAGAGAGGAAGATGGAGATTCGACTACAAAAGAAGAGATCAGAGTGATGTGACTTGAGAAGGGTTCAACCTACCAGTGCTGGCTTTGAACTTGCAGGGAGTCTTAAACCAAGGAATGTAGATGGCCTCTGGAAACGAAAAGAGAAGGAAATGGATTCTCCAATGGACCCTCCAAAAAGAAATGAAGCTCTGTCAACACCCTGATTTTAGCCCAGTGATACCTGTTTCAGATTTCTAACCTACAGGACTTGTAATATAATAAATTTGTGTTGTTTTAAGCTACTAAATTTGTGATAATTAGTCATGGCAGCAAATAAGAAGCTAGTAAGTACAGCCATATAGTGGAATATTTGGCCATAAAAGGAATGAAGTACTCATATATGCTACAACATGGATGAAACTTGAAAATACTATGTTATGTGAAAGAAGCCAGACACAAAAGACCACATAATGTATGCTTCCATTTATGTGGAATGCCTAAAATAGGCAATCCATAGAGACAGAAAGTAGCTTAGTGATTGCCAAAGGCTGGGAGTGAGAGGGGGTGACTGCTAATGAGTATGGGGTTTCTTTTTAGGATAACAAATGCTCTGGAATTTGATAGTGATGATGGTTGCACAACTGCAAATATCCTAAAAACTACTGAATTGGCCACTTTAGAAGGGTGAACTTCATGGTATATAAATTATATCTCAATACATATTTTTATCAATTAAGTAAGTTGACAATGCTAATCCATTCTTATTTTAATTTTTACTTATGTATATAACTAATGGAGCTGAATATTTTTCAGGTATTTATAAGCTGTTTGTATTTCTTGGTTAAGTTGCCTGTTGGCATTTTAAAATTATTTCTTAATAAGTGCTCTGTATATATTAAGAATATTAACCATTAGTCCAACATACATGTTTAAACTATTTTTCCCCACTTGTTTGCTTTTTAAATTTTGTTTCTGGGATAGATAGATAGATACACACACTGGGGAGGGTGATGAGGAAAAAATTTTAAATTATATTTAGGATAAAATGCATCTTCATGGTTATTTCTTTCATGTTCTGCTTAGAAAGGCCTTCCCAACCCCAAGGTTATATCAATATTTACCTATATTTTCCTCTGGTACTTCTGGTTTCATTTTTATGTAAAATCTTTATATAGACTAATATATTTCTTAAAAATATGTTTTTATTGATTTTTTACAGAGAGAAGAAGGGAGAGGGAATAGAAACATCGATGAAAGAAAAACATCATCAATTGGCTGCCTCCTGCATGCCCCCTACTGGGGATCAAGACTGAAACCTGGGCATGTGCTCTGACCAGGAACAGAACCGGCGACCTCTTGGTTCATGGGTTGATGTTCAACCACTGAGTGACACAGGCCAGACTAGACTAATATTTTAATGTATGGTTTGAGGTAAAGGTATAATTTTCTTTATTTTTAATGGTTAGCTAGTTGTCTCAATACCATTTATTAAATAACCATCTTTCCCCAATGAACATGAAATGTAACTTAAATTCTTTTCATTAATTTTAGAGAGAGAGGAAGGGAGAGGGAGAGAGAGAAACATTGATGAGAGAGAATCATTAATCAGCTGCCTCCTGCACGCCCCCTACTGGAGATCGAATCTGCAACCCAGGCATGTGCCCTGACTGGGAATCAAACCTATGACATCTCGGTGCATGGAACGACGCTCAACCAACTGAACCACACTGGCCAGGGCAATTCTTACATATTCTAAAGTCTGTTTCTGGACCTCCTTCTCTGTTTGTTCATTTATTTATTTATATCGCTATACCCTTACCAGTATCCACCTGGGAGAGTTTAGAAAATGGAGCCAGTAGACAAATGGCAGAAGACCAGAAGTTTACTCTCTGGAGAAACAGGCTCAGAGACAGCAGGCTAGGATGTGGGTACTTCTCCATTAACCATGCAGAAGTGGAGAACATACCATTCAGAATGCACAGGACCACCACTAATCCTGTGCTACTCCCCCCACTTATCTCCCTCCCCATTTCTTATCTCTTTCCCCCAAAGAATATCCTATCAGTCTAGGTGTTCAATGATATGAGAAGGATATCTGGATAAACAACATGCTTATCTCTATACCCTCCCAAACGCTTAAAAGGATTTAAAGATAAAGTTGAGGAAATTTTTCCAGAAAGTAGAACAAAAGGATAAATTACTACAGGTAAAGGAAAAAGAAAATTAATGGATCAGTCCAGGAACTCTAATATTTAATCAGAGTTCAAGAGAGAGAGAAAATGGAATTAGATGGAAGTCTACTTCTTAACACCCCCCACCCCACCCCCAGTTTATTTCTAGAATGCTAATAGCTAATCTCCAAAGTCAGGAGATTGGAGGATTCTTTTCTGGAGAAAGTGACTGATTTAAGAGAAAATATCTAAGATAACCAAATCTGTTTTATTTTAGTTATAGTATTTTAATTTCCAAGAGCTCTTTCTTGTTCTTCTTTCTTTTTATTTTTTTACTGAACTTAGAGGGAGGGGGGAGAGAGAAACATCAATTCATCGCCTCCCATAGGCAAGCCCCAACCAGGGATCAAACCCACAACCTGGGTATGTGCCCTGACCAGGAATCGAACCTGCCACCTTTGGTGTACAGGACAACACTCCAACCAGCTGAGCCACACCAACCAGGGCTCTTGTTCTTTATAACTGTTCACTTTTCAATGCACTTTGTTTTTATTTAATTGATGTAACATCTCTTTTATCTTTGAGGAGATAAAATTTTATTTTGATACCTGAATGGTCTCCACCTTCTCCATGTTCCTTTTAACTAACTCAGATTTCTGGCTCTTGTGTTAGAGTATCTGATCATCCCTTGAATATTCATATGTACGAGAGAAGCCCTAAAAAGCGACTAGAAACTCTTCTGCACTGGTCGGTCATAGAGACTAGTGGGCATCACTCCACCGTTATCAGGAAACAAGCCCATGTTTCCATAATGAGACCCCCACATGTCAGTATTTTCAGTACCTATAGCTATAAAGTATGAAATTATCAAGCAATAATACAACACAGTTCCTTTGCATTTTCAGATTGAAATGGCCCACCAAGGTCTATTATGAAATTTCAGAAAACTAGAGATCCTAAAAGTGTCCTAAGAGAAAAAAAGTCATAATCAAAGGATCAACAATCAAAATAGCATGGGAGTTCTCAATAGAACAAAGGAAACTGGAAGACAGTGGAGCAACTGACACCTTCTGGGGGAATTCTGAGGAAAAGGATCCTTTTTTCAGAACTTAACATGCAGCCAAACTATCATTCAAGAGTGAGAGTAGAATGAAAATATTTTCAGACATTCAAGATCTCAAAATATTAACCTTCACACACCCTTTCTTAGGCAGCTACTGAAGAATACACTCCCATGAGGGTAGTGATACAGTAGGCCAGGAAAGCAACCCAGGACAGATGGCGCAAGAGGCCAGAGGGGTGTTGGAAAATAAAAATGAAGATTACCACCTGTGTAACACACTGGCAGAGAAGTGAAAACAATGAAAAGGGATAATTCTTAACTCCAGGAAAAATAATCGTACAAGAAATTTCTTTACAGTATGTTATATGGCTCATCTGTACACACTGTATAGTCACATTAACATAAATGACCAATACTGAAAGTTGGGGGAAATCAAAGCTGTGTTGGAGTGAGAGTGTAAGAGAGCCAGGTTCTTTTCATAGGAAGTTAATAGTTAGCAGTTAGTGTCTAAAATTAATAAAAACATAAAAATAGCAAAGCAAACACCAGAGGCAACAGCTAAAAGAATTGAAATTGCTGTGCCTGGGGGATGGGGAGTGAAGCGGGAGGGACAAGGCAAAAGACAGCTGTTTTGGTGACAAGCTCTGTTGACGCCCTATTTGCTGTTTAGATCTGTGTCTATCTATCTATTACTCTGAAACAAGTGAAATTTAAATTAATGTACAATGAGGTAAAGACAGTTTCTTCAGCCCGGCCGGGCATGGCTCAGCGGTTGAGCATCGACCTAGGATCCAGGAGATCGGGGTTCGATTCCCAGTCGGGGCACATGCCTGGGTTGTGGGCTAGGCAGCCCATCAATGACTCTCTCATCATTGATGTTTCTGTCTCTCTCTTTCCCTCCCCTTTCCTCTCTCTGAAATCAATAAAGATATGTATATTTTTTTTAAAAGTTTCTTCAATAAGTGGTATTGGGAACACTGGACAGATATATGCAGAAGAAATGAAACTAGATCACCTTCTTACACCATATACAAGAATAAACTCAAAATAGATTAAAGACTTAAATGTAAAACCTGAAACCATAAAATTCCTAGAAGAAAACCTAGGCAATAAACTCTTTGATATCACTCTTAGTAATCTATTTTTTTGGATATGTCTCCTCGGGCAGGGGAAACAAAAGAAAAACAAATGAAACTACATCAAATTAAAACCTTTCTGCACAGCAGAGAAAACCAACAAAATGAAAAGATAACCTGCTGAATGGGAGAAGATGTTTGCCAATGAAATATCCAATAAGGGGTTAATATCCAAAATATATAAGGAATTCATACAACTTAACACCAAAAACAACAATCTGTTTAAAAAATGGGCAGAGGACCTGAATAGACATTTCTTCAGAGGACATGCAGATGTCTGATAGACATGAAAAGATGTTCAATGTCATTAGTCATGAGAAATGCAAAGTGAAACCACCGTGAGTATCACCTCACACCTGTCAGAGTGGCTGTGGTCAGCAAATCAAGAAACAAGTGCTGGCGAGGGTGTGGAGAAAGGGGACCCTGGCGCGCTGTTGGGGGGAATGCAGATTGGTGCAGCCACTATGGGAAGCAGTGTGGGGGTTCCTCAAAAACGGAACTACCATATGACCCAGCAATCCCACTTCTGGGTATTTATCCAAAGAAATTCAAAACACTAATTTGAAAAGATAAATGCGTCCCTATGTTCATTGAAGCACTGTTTACAATAGCCAAGATATGGAAGCAACCCAAGTGTACATGGATAGAGAGATGGATGAAGATGTGGTACATATATACAATGTAATATTATTTGACCATAAATAAAGAATGAAATCTTAATATTTGCTGCAACATGGATGAACCTAGAGGGTGTTACGCTAAGTGAAATAAGTCAGACAAAGACAAGTACCATGTGATTTCACTTCTATGTGGACTCTCAAAAACAAAACAAAGGAACAAAAAAACTCATACAGAGAAAAAAACTGATGGTTGCCAGATAGGAGGGGGTTTTGGGGGCTGGGGGCTGGGTGAAAAGGTGAAGAGATTAAGAAGTCAGCATAGGGAGTGTAGTCAATAATATTGTAATAACTATGTATGGTGTCAGGAGGGTATTAGACTTATGGGGAGATCACTTTGTAAGTTATATAAATGTCTAAGCACTATGCTGTACGCCCGAAACTAATGGAATATTGAATGTCAACTGTAATTAGAAAAAAAAAAAATTTACAAGAGAGTTTATTTAGAAAGCCACAGAGGTAGAAGAAATGAGCTCTAGAAGGAATGGGCTCAGGAAACAAGTTATAGAGGCAAAAGAAAGGCGGGCCCTTGGGACTTAGGAGAGAGATGCAAGGAAAAACATGCCTGGGTAAGGGGATGGGGAAAGGTGGAGGCGTGCTTGAGAGAGAGAAAGGGGGGGAGGACAGGGGGAGAGGAGAGAGAGCTGCCTGAAAAAAAATATTTTTAATAAAATTCTGAAAACGGGGAAAAAATTAAAAAGCAAGAAGCTGACAAAAGAGGCTCCTGACAGTGGGTATGGATGCTGGGCAAAGGTGTTCTGCCTGCCTCAGAAAGCTACATGTTCCCAAAGGGCTGAATGCCCCCAGGGTGCAGAGGACAGATAGCATGGGAGGGGCCAGGGCCTTCCTACCTCTTCTTTCAAGCAGTCTGCTCAAGGAATGAAAGTGAATACATGAGCTCAAAAATGGGTCAGATTTTCTTAATCCAGCTGCAACATGCACTTTAAAAGAGAGATGTTGCCAAGACCCTAGCATTCCATTTCTCTTCGGATTTTGCATGGTGTTGGGAGATTTCTAATTTCCCCATTTCTTCAGATATGTTTTAGTGAGAAGTTGAGAGAGAGCAGGGGCTACACGGGAGCCACTGTTTTTCATCAGCCAGCCAGGTCCTTGTTTCTACAACAGCCTCAGCAGGTTGTTCATGAACAGAATCAAACTATCCATACAAATGGGTAGACATTCTAGGCTGCTGAAAGGGAATGGGGAGGGGACCAGAGACTAGCTACGCCTATCTGTGAGAATCTTAAAAGTCCATTAGCCCAGAAGTCCTGCCACTCCTGGATGGCTGGACGAGAGGGAATTGTTTCAGCCTAATGACGAAAGATCGTCTGCCTGGGTTGCAGGGAGAACTCTGCTCTGAAAATAAAGAGCTCTGGACCCTGGTTCTGGCTTTATTGTGTAATTTGGGTGGGTTCCTTCCCCTCTCAGTGTCTTCTGTTGAACAAAGGAGCAAAACTGCATGATTTTAGAGATGCTTCAGCTCTGACATGCTAGAATATATTGCTAATTTCTAAGCAACAGTGGTTATCATGATATGATATCTGTAAAGGATTTGCTCACTTTTATATCTAAGGCAAGAGCCTGCAGGCTATTCCTTCTATTTTTTTAAATTTTATTTCTACTATGTCATTCTTAACTTCCTTCATAGTTTCTGTATCTTTTTTTATGTCGTTGAGCATCTTTATAATCAGTATTCTGAAGTCTATATCTGAAAGATTGTTTATCTCCATTTCATTTAGCTCTTGTTCTGAAATATTCTTTTGTTCCTTCATTTGGGGCTTGTTTTCTTGTCCCCCCGTTTTGGCTGCCTGTTTGGATTTGTTTCTTTGTATTAGGTAGATCTGCTAGGACTCCCAGTCTGTTGCATGGCCTCTGGTGCAGGCCAATGTCAGATGCTGTTTGTGACTGGCCTTGAGTACCCTGTTTGAAGTTTTCCACACTCCACAGCTTCTCATTTCCTCTGCTGGGGCAAAGTGTGTTTGGCCAGGACCAAGATGTGCACCAAGGTCTCCTTTTCCAAGCCCTGGGTCCAGAAGCAAATCAGGCAAAGACTCAAAGCACCCAGAGGCCGTTTTTCAGTCTCTTAATGAGCCTCAGGCTGTAGAAACTCCATAGGGTGGGACCAGAGGTTTTCCAGCAGGGTGGGACAACTGCTCCCACCCCCACCCCCAGGCAAAAGCTGCTTGGAAGGTCAATGTCTGCCTGAGAAAGATGTCCTCTGCTGTATGGGGGAATAGCTCAGCGCTGGGGGCCAGATGGCTGCCCTCCGAGATCTGTTTCCCCAGCCAGCCCCCCTGGATTCTCCTCACACTGCTCTGGTCCACGCTGCCTTCTCTCCGCCGGGCCCAAGGTGAGCGGCTGCACAGGAAACTTTGCAATGGCTCTTTAAGGGGATGCCTGCATTTCCAGCCGTCTCTCCCTGGCAGACAGAAACCCTGCTGCCCTTCACAGCCAGATGCTATGTGGGCCCCTGTCTCAGCTCTGGCGCTCTGGGCTGGGAAGCCCAGCTTGGGAGTTAGACCCCAGAGTCCTCAGTGGGAACCCCCTCAGCTGAGATCTCCCTGGGGACGTTCAGCTGCTGCCTGCGGGAGCCCAGCCAGCCCTCTCGCCTCCGCACGTCCTACCAGCCTCGATGTGGCCTCCACTTTTCCTCCTTGGTTGTGAGGGTGCCTCCAGCTCGTCTTCAGTTGCAGTTGATTATTCAGGATAGTTTTTCTATATTTTAGTTGTAATTCCAGTTTGGTCCTGGGAGAGTGTCAGTGTAGCTTCCACTCATTCCACTGCCATCTTGGATATCCCATGATTATATTTTCACCTTTTATTTCTTTTGATACTGAAGTAAATATATGAAAGTGATGAGTCAAGTGGTGTGTGTATCCCGGGAAAAGGAAACTGAGTCTTGTTTCAATAGTACCATTGGTACAGTCCCAACGCTGCTTGCTATTGATGTAAGGCTGAGAGTGCACCAATGATAATTTATGAATATATGGGACTATATATGACCATCAATGAGTAGGGTCTCAAAGATCATATAGTTCAAATTCTAACAAGACTCAAACATGAACTTTGATCCCAAGGAGCTCACCTCCTCCTGAAGGGCTTTGTTCTATTTTTATATTGCTCAAGTCATTAGGAAACTGTTCCTTAGGTTGAGCTGAAGTCTTGACTTCAAATAACCATTAGTCCTAGCTTTGCTCTGTATTTTCATATTAGCCAGTTACTGGCCTCTGGCTTCACCCTGGGAGGGGTGTAAAGCCTTGGGGGAAGTGGTTTCCTGAGCCTGAGAGCAAGAATATTTCCAGCAGCTGAGAGATGCATGTGTCTCCCCTGAAGAGGGGATCTGAGTGGAGCCCCACAGTATCCCCTGCAGGCACATGACCTAATCTAGATTAACAGGTTTTCAAGGGGCTCCTGAGAAAGAGGCTTCCAGAAGTGACCTTTTTCTGCCTGGATGTGGGTGAGGAGCCCTGACCCTTGTCGGCAGCTGCCTCACCATCAAAGTTAGTTTTGATGACATTGGTGTTCTGCTGAATCAAACCAGCCCTGAAGCTTGAATTAGCCAGGGCTTTTAGTATGAGCTTCACTGTTATAAGTAAATTTTTCAGTTGTGTTTTCATTTCTTACAAATGAACATACTTTGACACATTCTGACAACAAGGAGCTATGTTTTCTTGCAATGACCTGCTGTGTAGCAGCTGCCTTCCTTCTACTTGAGTCACTTGGTTTCTGGTTTCCAGCGTCCAGTAGGCTTTTAGAAGTGGTACAGAGAGCTAAATCCTAGTAGGAAGTCAATAGGTAATGTCTAAGGTGGAAAAATGAAGAAATAGCAGCAGAAGCATGTGGTGTAAACATCAGAAGAAATAGCTAAAAGAATTGGGTAGTTGCCTCTGGGGAAATCTCTCCAGGTGGGATGGGACCAGAGACTGCAGCTACTTTTTGTGGGAAGCCTCACAGTGCACTTTGACTTGAAGCTCAGGGTACTCCTGTTGAGAATGCTTGCTCAGGGCCATCTGCGCTGTGCTCTGTGACTCCCATCGCCCTGTTCCGCCGTCCTCTGGCCTTTCCTCTGGGTAGGGGGTTTCCTAACTGCTGGTTGAATAATCATCTTAAGCTACCCTTTCTCTCTTTATTAACTTATTTGCTCTTCTGCATCTGGGAGACTTCTTCCCCGACTCCTGCTCTCTCCCCTTAAACTCCACATCCATATTTCTTCCATAAGATCACCTTGGAACTCCCCTGCCCTATCTCTAGCTTACATGAAGAGATAAGCAAGCTCTCTCCCAGCTCTGACACTCTATGAGGTCTAAAAAGGAGATGGTAACATTTAACAAGCCATAGGAATGTTAAGATTATTAGTTTTTTTTTCTTTTGTCAGAAGAAACAGGCATTTATTGGGCTCCGACCATGTGCCATGTTTGATACCAGGTGGTATCATGGTTTTGCTGTTTTAACATCTTTTCATGGCCTAAAGTTTTTGTTTCTTCAGCTTAAGTATCTATAAAATGTATAGAAAGTTATAAGGATTGAATGAGTCAATGTTGGTAGACCCTTTTTAAAAGTACTTAACACAGAGTTATTAATTAGCACAACATTTGGTTTCCTGTGTGTGTGTGTGTGTTGTGTGTACTGGGCTTTAAGGATAAGAAAATACTCCTTAAGAGTCACCTTTTAGGAGAGACAGACACATTAACAAAAAGTGATATTTAACTATGGTTACAATGTAACAAGATCTTATATCAGGAATATGATATAAGGAATATGGCCAAAATACTGTAAGAATCCAGATTGGGGGAAGGGACAGTTCTTCCTGGGGTGGGTTTGGAAGAAGAGGCCCAGGAAGATTTCACCAAGGAAGTGTCATTTTAGATGGGCTTCAAAGAACCTAGCTTTCTAGTTGACAGAAAGGATATCTCAAGAAGAGAAACTAGCATTGGGGCAAAGTCCAAAGAAGTAGCTTTAAAGGGCTTAGTATGTGAGGGGAATAAGGAAAATGTTCATTACTTTAAGAATTTTAGTGCCTTGACAGTGTAGCTCAGTGATTGAGCATCGACCCATGAACCGAGAGGTCACAGTTCGATTCCCAGTCAGGACACAGGCTCAGTCCCCAGCAGGGGGCATGCAGGAGGCAGCCGATCCACGGTTCTCTCATTGATGTTCCTATCTTTCTCTCCCTCTCTCTTCCTCTCTCTGAAATAAAAAAAACACATACAACATATTAAATAAATAAATAAACTTAAAAAAATAAAGAATTATAGCTATTGAAAGATCTGGCAAATAGAACTTCCAAGAAAACCCTCAAATGGCTTCAAGTCTGAATGGGAAGAACCTCTCATACCATACAGTGTGCAACCTTTACCTTTTAATTTTTTAGTCTTTTTTTTTTTTTTTCTGGTTAAGTTCACATAACATAAAATTCACCATTTTAACTATTTAAAGTGTACAGTCCAGTGGCATTTCGTGCATTCACAGTGCTGTGCGGCCACCGCTACTACCTAGTTCCAGAACATGGTCACTGCCCCCCCCGGGCTCCCCTATTCCTGACAACTGTATATCTACTTTCTGTCTCTATAGATTCGCCTGATCTGGACATTTCATATAAATTGAACCATATACTATATAGCCTTTTGATACTGTTAAAAAGTCGACATCTTATGAAAATAATTTTGATCTTATGGACCCCCTGAAAGAATATCAGGTTCCCTGAGAGGTCTACAGACCAGACTTCGAGAACTACCGATCTAGGTTACCCAAGGCATGGGGCCCCAGCTCCCTATTACAGCTTCTGCTCTAGCACAAGGTGATTATCATGTCCCTGCGTCCAATGTGAGGCCTCCCCATCTCAGTGTCTCATCTCCTAGGAAAACTGTCAGCTGTTTTCTGCAAAGGTGAGGTCAGTAATATAGTAATGGCTTCACATTTAAACTGCTCAAAGGAACCAAACAACCAACTGGGGTCAAATTGTAATTTATTAGTGATAAATCCAAATGTGGTAAAAAAACAAACAAACAAACAAAAAACCTGTACCACAAGCTCATTTCCAGTAAAATTCTTATCACTTCCTGCCACTGTCCTTACATTTTATAATCACAGTAATTATCTTTTACCTGTGATGAGAGACGTCATGTACTTTTGAGCACCAAGCAGTGGTGGTGTCATAAATTGCTAGCCCCTTTCTCCTCTAATGATCCCAGCTTATTTTATTCTTCAAGTATTCTTAGAGGAATTAGCACACTTATTATCCAGCATATTCAATGTAATGTGCACGCTGTACTGGCGCTGTTATGAAACCCATTTTGCTCAGGAGCTAAAATTATATTGCCATTCTGCCTGGTCTAGAGGTTCTGTGCTTGAAACCTGTTTCCTACATGCAAAGAGCCAAGGCTATTTAATTAGGATGCTGAGCTAGAATGAGAAGAGTCTGACACTTAATATAGAGTCTGTAAGCTAACCGAGGTGAGCAAGTATAAAGCCTACACGTTTTGAATGAACTCTCCATCACTGTGGAGACAATCAATATTTGAGCAGACTGGCTTTGGGGCATGTTTAAAGTCATTCCTCCAGGGCCTCTACTGAACTCTACCTCTGCAGCTTCAACTGCCAAAAATCACACTTCTGACCATTGGAAACCTTTTCCTCATACTGAGCTGAAATCTGCTCGAATTTTCACTCATTTGTTTTTGCTCTGCCCTCTGTGACTGCCCTTTAGGGACTGAGGAAAGGGACCCATCCCCTCGGTCTGCTCTTCAAGGCTCAATTGTCCCAGGTCCTTCTAAGAGATGTTACCAGTCCTCTCCCACTAGGGTCCCTCAGTTTGTCAATGTCTCCCCCCTTTTTATAGCGACGTGCTCAGAACCTGAAACAGTGATCCAGGTGCAATCTGATCAGTGTGGAAATGAGCAGGTCTCTTTTGGATATGACTGCTCTTGCTGGATATGATAATTCTACTAGTGCTTTCCAAGAGTAAAGAACCTCATTATCCAGCACTGATTCATAATCAGCTACACAACCACGTCCTCTAGATCATATTTGGTTAGGCAATTAGCCATTTTCACCTAAATACAGGGTCTGAGATTTGTCGTCATTACTTTTCATCACGTTAAATTTGGCCCAATGCTTTGGCCTGTCAGGAGCCTTTTTGTATCCTGAATCAATCCTTTCCATCCACAAATGTATCAGATTATCAATATTGCTGTGTTCATATAAATCAAAGTTTAAAACACTTGGCAGAAAAGGCCTCAGGATGGAGCCCTTCACTTACTACCAGAGACCTCAAACAAAAGTATTCATTTAGCCAGTTATACGCTTCCCTCCCCACCCCCAATACACACACCTCAACTGTTCCTTCCTCTAACTCAAGCTGTCAGGGAGAAAAAACGTCAATGACTATTCCAGGTTACAAATAAGACCTAGTGACGGGCCAGTTGTGGCCGGACGGGAATCTGCGAAGCTGCTTTATCGGGGCCCGCACACTAGCAGGGGCTGGGGGGGTAGCAAGGTCTGAGTCATTTGGGAGATAGTTCAGGGTTCTGCTGTGATGAGAGAGAGGAAATCAATAACCAGGAAACAGAAGCAATGTTGGAAGCTAGCCAACTGGTACATCAAACTGGAGGCAGGAGGCAAAGGAGGACGGAGACAGGCAAGGGTCACAAGGAGCACGCTGCGAAGGAGCCTGCGCCACAGCCCGGGCGCTCAGAGGCCTCCGGAGCTCTGCTGTCCATTACGGCAGCTACTAGCTGCAGGTGGCTGATTAAAGTTAATAAAAAGTAAGTAAAAACATCCGTGCCTCAGTCACACAGCCACATTTCAAGTGTTCAATAGCCACATGCGACTAGTGGCTACCATATCGGATAGCACAGAAGAATGTTTTCATCATTGAAGGAAGTTCTATTGGACGGTTCTGTGCGGGAGCATTCTAGATGCACTTCTAGAAAAGGGACAAACCAGGCAGGATATCATTTTCGTGTGTTTATTTTTCCGTTGCTTTCCTTCAAGACCCAGCTCAGATGCCAGTTCTTCTGGGAATTCGCCCCATGCTGGGTCTGTAGTTGTATGCTATGGGCAAGAGAGCCTTCCGAACTGCACACTTCTTAGTGATCACGCACGGATCGAGAGGGAACTTCGTACGGAGATCCTAGCGCAGGTAGTTGTCAATCCTGAACCACAGTGTGCTCCTTTTTCTGTCTGGGGAAGGCATTCTCCCTGACAAAGCAATTAGCTTTGGGGCTGAGACGTGATGCAGGAGGGAAGAAGGACAGGGGTAGCTGGCCCAGCCAGCCATATGTGCTGAATTCATCTTTGCAGCTGTAAAAATAATTTGTAATAAAAGCTTTTGACCTCCTGTCCACAAACATTACACAGGCCATCTTGGCCAGGTAGTGAAGAAGTTGAAGTCAAAGTCTAATTTGCTTGATGCAAGATATCTTGTCACCTTACCTGTGGGCCCTCACTAAATTTTCGGTCCGCCTCTTTCTCTTTTAATTTCCTGTGCCAGAAGCTCTTAGAATTTCTCATAAGATCTATCAGTTCTATCTTCAAAATCTCTCTAGAATCTGTCCCTTCCTTCAATACCTTCGGTTAATTTATCTTCCCTCCTTTCCCACGCAGGCCCCACACTGCCACCTAAATGCTCTAAGAACCTTACTTGACCATTACATTTTATTCCCTATAAACCGGCAGTGGCTCCCATGACGTCATAAAGGCCTGCTCCTTGGCCCCCCCAACTACCTTTCTGTTTTCAGGTCTTTCCACTCCCTGATGTGTGGCACACATTCCAGCCTCCCTGTGACCCAGAACCGAGGTGCCCACTCACGTCTCTGCCTTTTTGCACTTGTAGCTCCCTCTGTCTGAAATGCCCTCCTCACACTTCATCTCCCCTGGGGAATTTCTAGACCCCTGTTAAGGTTTCATTTAAATCTCATGTCCTCTGAGAAGCCTACCCTGAGCCCTCAGATAGATTTAAGTGGCCCATCAGCTGCGCCCAAACACTGTGCAGGCTTTGGTCATAACACATCCTGCGTAGGACACTTATTAGTCTCTTTCTCCCACTAAACTGTGAGGTCTCAAGGGCAAGGCAGCGCATCTGACTCATCTCTTACCCCCGGTGGCGAGCACAGGGCCTGACTCATAACACTTGCTAAAGGCCCGTTAGCAGGAACAACAATCTTTGCCATTATGAGGCTCTGCACTGACCAGAAAAGAAGACTATGAAGATCCTGTGTGGTCTGCCGCGGCCGTGCTCCTTGGGTCCACCCACACGGACAGAGGCCTACGGACAAGTGGGCCTGGTATTTGAGGATGTGGGGAGAAGCAAGAGGCCTGCAGCTGTTCCCACTGAAAGCCTCACTGTACCCTGGCTGCTCCCCCAGCAGACGCTGTGACCAGCACAAACCTATTCCTTGTGTTTTTGTGTGTGTGAAAAGCACATAACTGACCCCCTGGAGAATGCTCTCGTAGGTACCCATCTGCGGGTAGCTCTATGGAGGGAATTATGACCAAGGAGGAGAAACCTCTTAGTAGAACGAAGAGGGATGAAACACTGCTACTCTTGTATGGCTGGCGATGGAATGTAAGAGCTAATAGCAACATTTTTTATGTTTTAAAAAGTATGCTGTGCCTATGGTTGCCAAGACACTTCCATTTCTCTCTTCTTTAGCCTGTTATCCACTCTGTGGGGCAGACAAGACAGAGCTGGGGTTGTTATTTATAGATAAGGAAACGGATATCTGGAGAGGTGAAATGACTTACCCAAGGTCACATTTTGAGTGAAGGCCTATAAAAATGAAGCAACTTTCCCAGGGTCATGAAGTAGTAAACAGACCTATAACATACGGGAGTTGCTTTAAAAATCCCTGCTGGCTTTTCTTTGACAAAATGTTTAAAATCAGAAACATTTTCTAGCAAATTGAGTCTTTAGGGGCTTTGAAGCATCTCTTGGGAAATTTGACTAGATGACATTAAATCTATGAAATTAAATGAAACTTAGTGTTTTCTGTGTGCCAGGCTCATGTAACTCCCTGAAGTATAATTATCAGCTTGTAAGTAATTTCCAAAATAAATAGCTCTTTTGCCCAGCCCAGCATCCATCTGATCAAAAGGTCTCCAGCCCATTACTTACTTATTCCATCACTTAATCATCAATCTATTCTTTCCACTCCTACCCCCTACAATATGGCAACTCTATTACTTGATCAATTGTTCATTTCCTCTGTGAGAGATAACTAGGATTTAGAGCTAGAGGCATAATTTCGCTATAAGGCTAGAAAGCAGAACTGTCATCATGTATTATTGAGATCTTAATTTAATTCTCACTAAAGAGGAATTAAAATGACTGGATTAGTGAAGGTTCACTCTATTTGTCCCTCCTCAGAGAGATGACTAAATCCAGTTGGGTGCCGTCTTTGGTAGTGGGATATGGGAATGGGGTTTTCCATAGGTCAGGGTAGGTGTGTAATTTTCTAGAAAGGAAAGTCTACCTTGGTTGGATGGACCAAGTTATTTAAGTTTAGTCTGACAAGTTCTCCCCAGCCTCTTTGCATGAGAACAAAGTATTGTATGCCCATCTGAACTGGGTAAAAACAGAAGCTAATAGCTGCTCTGTGGAAATAGATATCCTACGTATCTTCTGACCCAAGAGTCCAGGCTCTATCCGCTGCACCATACACTCTTCAGGGTGATAGTTGTGCCTACTAGTTAATGTTTCCTGAGAAGTGAAGTGCAGTGTCCAATTTTAATGATAAAGTTTATATCAATAATAACATGTAACATCCTATCTTTGTTTTCATCAAGAAGTCCAAGGCCCTTCGGATAGAAGAATTTTGGATAATTCTGGATGTTGTGGGCAGTCTTTGAGGAAAGCTAGCCTGTCTGGGTTTGTTTTAATTATCCTCTTGATAACCAAGAACATGATGACACTTAAATGTTAAAATGAGATGTGCTCTTGCTGATGGGGGGGGTCTCATTTCCAAGTGCTGGACCAGGCCTGCCACCTTCTTTTCTTCCCGTGGAGCACCAGTCTTTGCTATGCGACCCCCACACAGGTGTCTATCGTGGCTGAGCCAGGCTGGCTTCCTTGAAATTAGATGAGAGTACTAACAACAAATGGTGACAATACAGGACATAAAGAAGCACAAAGGAAGTCTTCATCCTCACACAGAACTTGCCCAGGATATATGCTGATAAAATCAGATCTGAGTATATCCTGAGCTCCATCTGTTAAAGGTGCTCACAGCCGCTTAGGAGAATGCCAGGCAAAAAAGACCTGGCAAGACATGTTCTGCCTGCTAAAGTAACGAATTCCCTTCCCTCCCCAACCTGGCTAAAAATACAACCAGAGTGTCACTGAAACACACACACACACACACACACTCTACGAAAAGCCTAGCATTTGTTGAACAGATTGTGACAGAATATCAATTAGCTAAGTGTTTGGTATGCAAACATCCTCAGTGCTAAACCCAGAGGAGGACTTGGAGGGAGGGGGAACAGAGTGTCAGAAAATTAGGGAGCAAGCAGGCTGCCTCCGGAGGAAAGTGCTAGAGCCAAAGCTCACCACCTAGTTACCAGGTGAGAATGGTGCAGTGCCATTGACGTCCACCTGGTGGCAGCAGTTCTAGCCAGAGGCACCTCCACCTTGCTTGGTTCAGGCGATGACCCCTCTTGTGCCAGAGGCCCTGGCAGGCAATGGGGGCTGAACCCTGTGGAAGCTGCAATTCTTCATCCATGGTCCGTTTCGGGCAAGGACTGATCTAGGTTATTCTAACTCTGAACTCCAAGTCCAAGGGGTAGAATCTGCAGGAAGCAGGGAGTTGAAGTTTCCAAACAATGGACCAAAGCAGCATTAGGTTTTAGTACATATTCCATGCCAGAGTAGCTAAAAGTCCAATGGGTGAAGAAATAGCAAAAATAGGAGGGGCCAGTCTTCAACTAGAGACACCACTGAGAGCAGCTGATATGAGTGACAGTGGGTCCATGACAGGCCAGGAAGTGAGTTGGGTCTTTTGCTCTATCCCTTCTAAGTTATGGTTTTAGGGTAGATTCAAACCTGATCTAGAAGTTCTGTGAAATGAAAAGAATTCACTGCTTAATTACATAGGTCTGCATTTCCCAAAATGTGGTATGCATTCTACTCAGGGAAGTACAGATAATTGTAGATGAAAGGTCTTGTATTTTAACAGTTCTGTATTTATTTTAATATGCCTCAAAAGAAATTGTCATACTACAAACCTGTGCTTTCACAGGTGATATTGTTGGTTTTCCATTTACAATGGTGATATAAAATTACCACTTACAATACTTTTAGTAAAAATAAATTTATTTGAAGAAAAATGTTAAGTAAATAATAATACAGAAGATGTTATTGCAAGAATATGGCAAAAATCACAAACATGGAATGTAAACAATTGGAAAGTTTGGGAAATACTTCCTTAAACTGGGGAACGCGGTAGATTGACTTGGAACACTGGAGAGGTGAAGGGAAAATGGCAGAACTCTCGCAGGATCTGGATTCCAGTTCCAGCTGGCACTACACCTCTGTGACAGTGGCCTCTCTCTGGATCTCCATTTCCTTATCCACACAATAACTCTGATGCCTTGCCTGGCTTTATTATTTAGTGGTCCTATTTCACTTACTATTATTGAGACATGAACAATCATAATAACAGCCAGGGCATTAAGGTCTGCTGTGTGCTGGGTGCTTTTCATAGGTCATCATTCTTAATTCTCATAATAGTCCTGAAAAGTAGGTGTTACAATGCCCATTCTACATGAGGGAAATGAGGCTGGAAGATTTTAAGTAACTTGCCCAAGGCCTCACAGACCTGATTTGAATGAATTTAGACCTGACCTCAGGGCCTGTTTGTTTCCTCTTAGCCTTGCTGTGTCTCAGTAGTAAATTCCTACTCACCCTTCAAAACTACCCTCAAGATAATCTTTTCTGGAAAGACATTTTTGACCCCCATCTCTTCATCCTGATTAGATGTCCCTCCTCTGTGTTCCCTTAATTTTCTTTGTATGGTGTTCGTTAATATTTGCCTCTGTATCCCTAGGGCCCTGCATAGTTTGGGAAACAGAGGAGGTAGTCAACAAATTGCAGAAAAAGGGAGAGTGTGGGGGAGGGAGAAAAAGGGAAGACAGGACAGAGGGGATTGGAAAGGGTAATATATTGCTACCTTATTTCACTAAATATGAAAGAAGCAGAAATGAGGTGCAGGGGAGCAGGGTAGTTAAGCATATGGCCTTCTAGATTGAAACCACCCAGCTTTGTCACGTACCAGTATGTGATTTAGCACAGGTTCAATGCCTGCACTTCAGTTTCCTCATCTATAAAGCAAAGACGTCAATAGTACCTACCTTAAAGGGTGTTGTAAAGACTAAATGAATTATTATATATAAAGTGCTCAGAATAGTGCCTGGCATTTGGTAAGCAAGTATTCAATAAGTATTGGTCATTGTTATTATTATTTCTGTGACATTAATAAAAGGGAAAAAACTAAACACTATTATAAAGTGAAAAAATACAAGATACTGTTTTATACATAGAGGTTCTTCATTTTTCTTACTGTATTTGTTGACCAAGGTGGTTATGAATAGAGAGAACTATAGCCATGGGATATACAATATAATATCCTTATCTTCCCACTTCTAAGGCAGTAGAATGAAGCACTCCACCTCTACTCTCAGAACATTTGGAAATATTGATATTAAAATTATCACGCCATGTTATATTCTAAATCCAGATTTACTTGTCTGTCATCCTCAATTAGGCTAAGTTCCTTGAAGGAAAGGACTCCTGTTTAATTCTCCTCTGTGACTCCAATTCTTAGTAAAGGGGCTGGCAAGAAATAAATGTTCAATAAAAGTTTGCTGAATGAATATTGTGGAAAAGATGTGTACACGTGAAAAATAAGTTTAAAAAATGAAGTGATATTTACCATACAAGAGGTTCAGATCAAGAGTGCTCAGAAAGCTAGTAGGTAGGAAAAGGCAGTGGAACAGAGTTAAGTCTGTGAACGTTAAAGCCGGACAGCCTTGGTCTTGGGCCCTAATTCTGGCACTTACTAGCTTATGTGACTTTGGGATGTAACCTAACTTCTTTAAACAATAATTTCCTTATCAGTGAAATGGGGATACTATTAGTTGGCAGAACTAAATGAGATGATGTGTGTAAAACGCCAGGTACCTGTTATGTTTGTAGAGCAGCTAACATATCATCAGCATCATCACTATCATCATCCAAGGCTTTGTGATGGAGGCACTCGCTCTCCGGAGGGGCAGACACCGGAGGGCACCCAACAGGAGGCATGAATAAAGGTACTGTGGGCCAACTAGTGTGGGGAAGTCGCACTGTTTAATTGGAATCTTGGGTATTTTCAGGAAAGTAATGTTAGCGAATAGTGAGAAGTTGGCTTTAAATGCCAGGCTGAGAAATTTAGTCTTTATTCTGCCAGTTTCGCTGAGACTTTATAGGATTCTACAGGGTAGTGACCAGTTCAGAGCTAGGTATGGGGGGAGGGATGTTCTAGCTGTACAGGATGGCCTGGGGAGCAGATTATTTTCCCCAGGTAAATGACCGCTCACTAACGTTTATCCAGAGATGCGAATTTGTCTACACATTACGAAATAGAAAGTAACTTTAGTGGAGGGGGCAAGAGGAAGGACTTTGGAAGAAACTAGATTGAAAGTCAGGTTACAGCCATTCTGAAGTTCGAGAACATGTTATCTGTATGTGCACAGCAGCATCTGTTTTAGCAGGGACAGCCTCATTTATCATGCATCCGCAGGCTGCGAGAGAGGGAAGCAAGAAACTCCTTCCCCACTTAGGGAGACAAAGCTACATCCACTCTCTGAAAATAATTCTAGCACTTTGAACAAGTATTTTAGCAAGAAGGAACACTAAGAAAAAGAAGTGTACACTATCTTCCCTTTCTTGTCTTTTCCACCCAAATGCACTCAAGAAAAATGCCAGGTGCATCATTAGAACGTGCTGATGATACTATTAGCACCCCAAGTTTAGGGCTCTTCTATCTGCACAGTGCTTTTCATTGTATAAAAAGCGCCCATGATCTCTTATTTTCACAGGATCCCTGTGAAGTATTATTTTTCACAAGGGAAGAAGTAAGTTTTGAAAGAATTGAGTGATTTCCCCCAGATTACACACCCAGAAAATGGTAGAGTCCCAGACCCCTTGCTCTTTTTAGTACATGTTTCCAAATACCATTCACCTGGACTTTACAGTGTAACGCTCTAGGGTACGGAATGACAATCCACAGGGTCGCAGGCCTTTGATCGCCCTGTAATTTTATCAGTATAGCCTAAAACTGCATCAGCTCTGGGGCACTTTTATGAAGTCATGTTTGTGACTAACTAGTACCCAGTGCTCCCTCTTCACCCCCATTGTAAAGAACCCTAGGACAGAAGTTCTTAGCAATGTGCTTGCCTCCTTCCCTCCCACATCTGCCCAGTTCAGCCAGGCCTTTGAAATGCACGGACAAGGCCTCCACGGTTAAACCTTCTCCAGATGGGTCAGGAGACTGGAAAGCAATCTCCCTCAATATCTAGCTTGGGCTGGTAGGAAGAAGGCCAGACTTGAGGTTGATGGCTCAGGTTCCAGGCTCAAACTACCAGCCTTGGTCTGTGACCTTGGTTAAATCACTCTATACTCTGAGCATCAGTGTCTTTTTTTTTTTTTTAAGAGTTTAAGCTGAAAGTTTATTAATGAAGCAGTGAGACAGAGGATGGGCTACTCCACAGACAAAGCAGCCGGAGTACCAGTGCCTTGACCTGAAAAATGATGATAGTTATCTCATAAGTCTCCTGCATGGATTCAGTAAAACACCTATGAAAGTAGGACCCTGTGCTGGGTTTAATTTTCTTCTGTAGCTATTTTGAAATTCTTAATTTTTGAAGGAGGAGCTCTGCATTTTCATTTTGTGCTGGACCTTGTAAATTATGTAGCTGGTCCTATCTATGCCCTTGGCCAAGTCATTTAAAACCTCTAGGGCTCCACAGTCTATAATGATTTAAATTAAATTGTTAGGACAATTCTCAATCCTTCCTCTACCTATTAGCAAAATTTGACACAGTCGAGCTTTCCCTCCTCGAAACATTTTTCTACCCAGCTTCCAGGACAGTACACTTTTCTGGTTTTCCTCTGCCTCACTGGCTGCCCTTTGCTGTTTTCTCCCTAATCTATTAGCACATCCAGAACGAAACACACTTCTGACATCCCAGTCTTTTTCATCTGTTCATGGCAACTCCACCCTCCCAGTTGCTCAGACCAAAACCCTTGTCATAGTTTTTGACTCTTTACCTCTCACTCCATATCCAATTTGTAAGCTGCTCCGGAACCTGACCGTGTCACCACCGGCACAGTCCACGTCTCTCACCCGGACTGCTACAAAACCTGACTCATCTCCCTGCTTCCACCTCCCCCCTGTGCCCCGTGTCTGTTCTCTGCACAGTGGCCAGACTAATCCTTTAAAAATATAAGCCACGTTGCATCGCTCCTCTGTTCAAAGCCACCCCATGACTATGCGTCTCAATTAGAGGGGACATCCCCGCGGGAGGTACAAAGCCAGCTCTGTGAGCCCCCTCCGCATCTCAGGCCATTTGTCCCTGCCCCCCTGCCTGGAATGCGCTCCCACAGATCAGTCTGCTGGCCCCTCACCGCCTTCAGTTCTACTCAGCTGTCCCCCGTCAGTCAAGCCTCCCCCAGTCACCTGATTTAAAATAGCAACCACCATCAACTCCCCCCTCACTCTCCATCCTGTCATTCCCTGTTCCCTTTTCTCCAAAGCACTCATCACCGTCTGAGATGTGTGATATTTAACTTATTTGCATATTGTTTATCTCTTCCCATTAGACTGTAGGCTCTGTATGGACAGGGACTTTGTCTTTTAACTGCTGTGTCTCCAGCACATAGGACAGTGCCAGTGAATGATGGTAGAAAGCTCTGGAACGGATGCTGTGATTACTGTCATTAGGTTACAATCATATCAGCCCCCTGCATGTATAAGGTACTTTCACAGGCCGCGTGCCCAGGAAACAGGTCCTGCATACAGGGTGAGGGTGTGATTGTGGGCCAGGCCTCCCACTAGACTAAACTGTGGAGACAGAAAGGCAAGTCTAAGAGTTTGTGGCCTAGAGGGAGGTTTCATATATTTATGCAAATAACTCTAGAACAAGGCAGCACCTGTTAAAAATATCCAGCCTTTAATGCCTGACATCTCACATTCTGGCAGTGACACCAGAGTTTTCTACGGAGTGGAGGGACAATGAACTATGGCTCGTGAACTTTCTGTGTGGTTATTTCTGTCCCAGGCGAGTTCCTGCTCTGGCCTGCTTATCACACCAGGGACACCTTGCCTGACTTCCAATCGAGTTTGCTCCAAAGTCCCTCCTCCACTGGCCCCTCCACCCAATGCTGCCCCCCAATTAACTGTTAACTTGAGACCCCACCCTCTTGTAGTCCCTGCACATTCTGCTTCTAGATACAGGGAACGTGAGGCAGAGGTGGGACCAACTTAGGAAGGTTGCAATAGGGAATAAATAACCGAAGTAATTCCTTATGATACAGGTATACGTCTCTATGAGCCTGCAGTCCACAGGACTCATGGGCTGCATCTGTTCATCTCTGTGGCTTGACAGCCTTGCTTAGTACGTGGCACAGAGTGGGCATCCAGTGAGGTTTGCTGGGTCGCTGAGTGGGTGTTACAGGCTCTGAGTCAGGATAATCCTGGTTAAGTAGTACTTTGGCATCTTCCACAAGGTGCCCCAGAGGTATTCTGTGAGGCTATTTGATTGAGCTGTCATAAGAAACAAGCTAACCAGTAAGAATTAAAACATCTCAAATAAAGGGACCAATATTTTTTATTTATTTATTTATTTATTTATTTATTTATTTATTTATTTATTTATTTATTTATTTATAATCTTTATTGATTTCAGAGAGAGGAAAGGAGAAGGGGAGAGAGAGAGATAGAAACATCAATGATGAGAGAGTCATTGATTGGCTGCAGCCCACAACCCGGGCCTGTGCCCTGACCGGGAATTGAACCCCAATCGCCTGGATCCTAGGTCGATGCTCAACCGCTGAGCCACGCCCGGCTGGGCTAAAGGGACCAATATTTAAAATGCAAGTTTAAATTATAAAATGCTACTGTTTTATAATTTTCAAAGTTTCTTTTAATTTGCATTTGATTTCTTTAACCCCTCTATCTGAAAATCCAAAACCGATCAAGAGATAAGTTACAAAGCATGCCTTCCATTCCCTACAGGATTCCTTTGAATAGGGACTCCCAGAGCTTATCTGAATGTTTGGAGAGAGATTTGTAAGAAAAAATGAGTAACTGAGAAACTTAAAGCTAAAGCATTAGGATCTGCTCATTAGAAACCATGTTAAATTTTGGCGGGGGCTACTTGTGTGTGTTATGTAATTCTCAGTACTTTTCAGTGTGTATGGTCACATCACACATACATTTTCATACCCAGGCAAGACCAAGCATAAGAAGACAGCCCATCTTACAATCAGCAATAAGAAAATTTGGGACAGGTAAATCCTTCCTTAGTTCCCAGTTTCTTTGAATATAACGTAGGGGAAGGGACTAGATGGTTCCAGGGGCCCTTCCAGTTCTAATGCCCTAAAAGTCTCTGGAAGTAGGAGCACCTATTCACATTATAAAGGATCCCTTTCAAAGTTTCTGTTTCTTAAGTGCATTTAAACTATGGCTCGGTTTTCCAAAATCTGGTTACTGTATTTTTTTTTAATCCTCACCTGAGGATATTTACCATTGATTTTTAGAGAGAGTGGAAGTGAGGGAGAGAGAGAAACACTGATATGATAGACACATTGGTTGGTTGCCTCCCGAATATGCCCTGTTGGGGGCCCAGGATCGAACCTGCAACCCAGGTATGTGCCCTTGACCAGGAATCAAACCTGAGACCCTTCAGTGCATGGGCCAGCGCTCTCACCACTGAGCCACAGTGGCCTGGGCTGGTTACTGTATTTTTATTATTAATAAAAACATCCAACAACTAAGCAAATTCAACATGTCAGGCACATAAAATGCCTCATATGGATTATTTGATTCAGTCATCCCAACAACCCCGTGAGGTAGACGATGAAGTGTCCCCACGTAGTAGAGATGTAAAGTGGCTCCATAACTAACTTGCTTGAGGTCACTGAATTAGGGAATGTGGCAACACTGGAATTTACTATATTTTATTTTTTTAGAGTTAAAAAAAAAGTTATTGATTGATTTTAGAGGGAGAAACAATCATCCATTTGTTGTTCCACTTATTTATTCCTTCACTGGTTGATTCTTGCATGTGCCCTGACCGGGGATCGAACCCACAACCATGGTGTATGGGGATGGCGCTATAACCAGCGGAGCTGCCCAGCCAGGGCACAACGCTGGAATTTAAACTCTCTTTAAGCCAGTCTGTGACTCCAGAACACAGCCCTGCATCTCCCAGGCTGGCTGCAGGTATCAGGAGGTGTTCAGTGTTGCTTCCTTAGATGAAAAACTGTGGTTCTCTGTGCCTTTTGCCTTCATAAATGGGGTGGCCAATCGGAGATGGGGTGGTTCCTTTGTCTTCAGCTTTCTTCTGTGAAATACAGTGGTGATATTTTCATTAGGAAATGTTTTTTGACTTCCCTGGATGAGTAACAGTACGTTTCATTCATTATCTTGAGTCACTTGTGGATGATGGGGGTCCCAGAATTCCTGTGGGGTGCTTTGAATTCCTGTTTTGGTTCTTTATGTCTATTATCTACATAGCCTATAACAGCATATACGGCAAGACTACATTCGTTTGCAGCATATTAAGGAGGAAAAAAATGCCACATGCAAAAAAAAAAAAAAATACAAGATTATTTTCACTTCTGTATGGCACTCTTCATAATTTTCACATTTATTTTTTTCACTTTCCCAAGAGCTGTATGAGGTGCATGAGTCATGAATTACATTTACCCACTTTGCAAATAAGGAAAGAGCCACAGAAAGGGATGGGTGACTCGGTCTAGGACATGGACCTGGTTAGATCCTAGACCCACTCACTGTTCTTTCTACACTTCGCCACCCCCGTATGTAAAACAGACTCTCAGGCTCGGCGCTTCTTGGCAGACAGAGGATGGCTGCTGTCCTGGGGGCTGTGCCAGGCCGGGCTGGCCCTGGGCTCTGGGGACCCAGCAGCCGCGCTGGGGGGGAGCGGGGCCAGCAGCCGGCCCTGCTCACACCTGTGCCCCGTGATAACGACAGGAGACGCAGCCAGCCCTGTGGGCCACCCCGATAAAACTTTAGGCGGGAAGTCAAGTGACAAGTGAACTGTGCATATGTGTGTGTTGTTTTAAACTGTTAATTGCTTTTGATATTTTTTAAAAAGCAGCTTGAGGAAGTCAGACCAAATAGCAGGGAGCTATTGCAGCAAGATGGATTTGGGAAGGAACCAATCTCACCTGACACCCCATCAGAAAACTGATTCTCATCAAGAGAAGACCCGCGTGCCAGGTAATGGAAGAGGCTGTGGCTGCTGGGAAGAATTGGGGCTATGATTAGTTTCCTCTTTTTTATGGATCTGGCCAAAAACGGGCAAGACTGAGTACATTCTTATAATCACAGGTGGGAAGAATCGGGGTTGTATATCTTCCTGAGGTGACTTCTAGTGCTAAGATTCTAATAAGCCAGAGAAACACAAGGAAATATTAAGTAAATTATTAATAAGAATACATTTAAATGAAAGATGGTGAAAATACCCAATACTGGATGGTTGTGGTAAAACAGCCCTTATACCTCTACGTAGTGTAAATTTGGTGGAGCTTTTGGATAGATACAGCAATAGGTAGCCAGAACATGGGGGGGCTTATTCTTTTGGTTCACTAGTTTTACTCAGTGGGTCTGTCCTAAAGCAGCATTTCTCAAAATGTTTTGCAGAATCCTAGGCCTTGAGACAGTGTTTTTTAAACATTTTTGTGCCATGGGTCCCATTGGTATTTTGATGAAACCCTAGATTCCTTCTTAGAGTAAATATTTTAAATACATAAAAGTAAATACATAGGCTTGCAAAGGAAACAAGATGCAGTTGTCGAAAATGAAAAACTGGGATATTGTAGCATATGTGCTTACTTATAGATGCATGAAATAACAAGATCCAATGGTGGGCCTAATAATGATTGTATGAAATCAAATTTATTCTCTCAAATAAATGATATTTTAAGGTATCTGGAACAACTGTAATGTGATGTGAAAAAAATCTGTAATTTCTTTTGGTGACAAAGTCACATACTGCTAAAACTACCGTGGTTTGTTACCTACATTCATAATTGAAGGAAATGGTCATTTTAATTAGAGATTGGTAAAAATAAAGGTATAATTTTTCCCCATCCAAGTTCATCATTAATGACTTCTGTGCTAAGAACAAAAGGAAAGGAGCACGCTCTATCTTTTGGGGGTCCCAGTGCAAAATTGCATCACTCCACAGGTTTGGAGAAATTCCACATCAAAGACCCATTAACTTTTCTCAAACTTGGATGGCAACAAAACCTTTCTTATGACACCTTTAATATTCCAAAGAACTTGGAGAAACACCATCTTGTGGGAAAAATCCAAAAGAAGAAAAGAAAGCTATATGCATGAGTATGCTTATAATAGTTTGATTTACAATGGCAAAAAAATAACTGGCAACTCCCTAAATGTTCAGTGCAAGTAGAACGACTGGGTAAATGAAAATGCATCAACCTGAGGAAGCGCCATGCAGTCATTAAAGCTGCAATTATGATCACCAGATCATGGAAAATATTTCTGATAAAATGTTAGGTTAATAAATGATAAAATCGTGCTATGCTCTCATTACAATTGTGTGTAATATAGGAACTGGATGGGTGTGAGGAACCAAGTGAAAGCAAGTTATAATGTTAAGGATGGCAGAGCATGGCTGATTTTTTTTCTTTTATTTTATGCTTGTACAATATGTAAAAATTATTATGAAGAAATTAGTAGGTTGGTAGCATAGTTACATACAAATACTGACCTTTTCATTTTTTAAGGTGCACTGTTTGCTCCCAGGCATTCTTTGGAGGTACAAGGAGAAATAAGGTAGAGCCTGGTCCTCAAAAAGCTAGAAGGTAGACACCCAGCATAGGGCTTCTACCACTTTGCTGCGGACCTCTTGCTGATAAATGTCACAGTCCATCACTATCTCCTATAACTTTCATTTTGATCCTACAGAAGTCATTGGAACTTGGAGTCTGCGAAACAGAGAACAACTCAGGAAAAGAAAAGCTGAAGCACAAGAAAAGCAGACTTCACAATGGCAATTTGGGTATGTATCCTTGCAAGGGAAAAAAGAGCTGACATTTATCCAGCAAATGTTATGTGCCAAGTACTGCCTGGCACTTTCACGCAGTGTGTTTTATCATTCCAACAATTCTGCAAATTGAAAGCTCTTATCCCTCCCTATTTACCAAAAAAAAAAGGAAACCAAGTGGCCAACGGGTTCAATCTCTTGCTTGGAGTCACACAGCTAGTAAAGTGGTGGAAACAGAATTTTATCTCTGGTCTCTTTTAATTAAAACAGCAGGCAATCGAATCATGCTGTAGAGAGGCCTGGTGTTCAACCACTCTGGTAAAATAAACACGCAATAATCTTGCTGTTGGGAGTAGGAGACACCATTGAGGAAATCTCTGAGCTTGTTCTTCGAGCTTCCTATTAGTAATCCTTATCGAATGAGTGTGATTAACTCTCCATGGAGGAAACCAAAACACTGTAAGAGGGATGTGACAGGACAGTTTGGGAGTTTTTAAATCTCCAGTCTAAGTCTCCTGTCTGTCATCTCAGGGAGGGAGTACGTGAGTAAGACTGTAAATTAGGAGACAACAAACTGCATCCATTTAGAATATGACTGTGAAAACAAAGGTATTGCTTGCTTGGAGATGGAAAAGGGAGGCCAAAGAGCCAAGGAGCACAGTATCCATCGAAGCCAGGGTTTCTGTCCCTCGGCGCTATTGATGCTGTGGGCAGGATACTTCTTTGTGTGAGAGGCTGTCCTGTGCATTGAGGATGTTTGGCTGCATCTCTGGCCAGTAGCACTCCTATTTTCCCCCAAGTCATGACAACCAGAAATGTCATTGTCAACTGTTTCCTGGGGCAGGTGGAGAGGGCGCAGAATGCCCCTCACCTCCAGTTGAGAACCACGGATCTAAGCACTCTTCTTAAGAAAGGGCATGTATCTCCGATATCGACTATTTTATTTTCTGCTATGATACCAATTAGCACACATATGATTGGCAAATAGAAGAATGATGTCAGTATACTAATGTGAAAGTTGTGTTAATTCATGATTTTTCCTACTGAAAGGAGCCAGAATGGTGGGACTAGGATTAAAACCTTTAGCAGGAAAGGAAAGCCTTCAGCGTGGCTGCTGTACAGGCAGGGCCCTTTCCAGCCTGCTCCAGGGCTGTTCCCCAAGAGAAGGGTAGCAGGTTGCACTTCCCCGTGTCCAGCTTAATGCAGCCCAGCTGGCTCCGAGTGCCACCCTTATTTGCATGATCTCAGCACCTGCAAACCTGCATTCACACTGTTGCTTTTGTGCATTTTTTACTGTCCCCTGAGGCAGCCTCCAGTCACGATAAGCCACCCGTCTGGAATAGCCAAGTTATCTCAAGTACCAATTATTGTTTCTGCTACTGTTAAAAAGTTGCATAGGCTTTTGAGTTGTTTGCCTCAACTCTATTTTTTCCCCAATAAACAATGTTACTTTTAGCGCATGATTTTTCAGAAAGTGAGGTGTTCCAGGAATGTATGTATTCATTATGCTTTAGCAGAAACATCTGTACTTGGGTCCTGTGACAGGTGACTCTGTTGAAAAGTTTCCAAATAGCTCCCCTAATTCTATACTAATTCCCCAAGCAACCTTCTGATCAGTAGTTGGCTTCCCAAGTATTCGCTACAAAGAAAAAGTGCATTTGTTGCCAATCCAAGTATTCTTTGCTGTGTGACTTTGCATTTCTCACTGTTCACTGAAAAATGGGTCTTTGGGTTTACATATCAGTCTATTTGAGCTGGTTGATGAGCTCTGCCCCTGATAAATGGAGCTAGTCTTAGTGTGCTGATAGAATTGGGTTTCTGTGCTTGCAGGGCTGGGATGCCAAGGCTGAGGAAGTCACTGAAGGAGATGACACCTTGGTGAGCCTCTTGGCAGGTGGCTGATCTTGCTCTGGTGACACATTTCTGTACTGAGAGCTGTTCTCACTACAGCATACCACACGGTGAAACCTTAGTACTTCCAGAGAGAAGCAGCAGGTGCAATGGCAAGAGCTTGGCTGCTAAAGCCATGATGACTAGAGTAGATGCCTGGCTCCCCTGCTTCGTAGCCATTTGATCTTGATGATTCACTCCCTCTCTCTGGGCCTCAGTTTTGTCATCTGCAAAATGGAGGTAATAGTATCCACCTCAAAAGCTGATGTGAAGTTTCCCTACTCCTTACAACAGAATAAGGAAATTACTTAAAACAGTGCCTGGCACATAGGAAGCACT
Organism: Miniopterus natalensis; assembly: GCF_054644295.1. NCBI lineage: Eukaryota > Metazoa > Chordata > Mammalia > Chiroptera > Miniopteridae > Miniopterus > Miniopterus natalensis. The sequence goes on along the minus strand of NC_142092.1, from coordinate 50,079,317 downwards.
ATAAGTTTCCTAGATGAATACAAGAGTGCTACTTTATATTTGGATAGTTCATTCCTGTAAGCTATTATATACATTCTTACAACAACCACATGAAGTTGGGGAGACACTGTATACTCCATTTAACCTATGAGGAAACCAGGGTGAAGTGACTTGCCTGTGATCACATAGTTGATAAATGACAGAACCTTTTTTAAACTACCAGGAAGAACATGGACCATTGTATCACTCAGATTTCCTCATTCAGAGAGCCACACAACAGATTATTTAGGACTTAGTATCTAGGAAAATGTTTCTCCTGAAGAATTCAGATAATTTGACAATAAGGATTTTATAATTTATCTTGTTACCTTGGTTACTTGGAGTTATACTTCAAAATGTTGTGGTGCCATATCAACATTTTTAGATGATCTTTTCTTCTAATTTATTTTAATATTTTGAATGTCCTATTACATGTATACCTTTTGTATATTGACTTTAAACTGGTTTTGGTGAGGCAATCTTTAATTTTTTTTTATTATGAAAATTTTCAAGCCCACAAAATAGGATACATATACATTTTTAAGGTGTGCAAGGAGCCATGAGCACTACAAAGATATAAAAGACACTGGTTTTATCACTAAAGAATATCTAGTTTATTAAACAAATAAGGTTTCTCCAGAAATAACTACAGATTGAGGCAGCCTCTGTTCCTTGCCTTAAGCATGATCCTCCTAATGAATCAATAGAAGACTAAGCAGGGAGAGCATTTCAGCCCTGCAGCCTGTAAGAGAAGGCTCCGTGGAGCAGGTAGCATGGGACAGAATTTCAATAGGTTTAGAAAAATGGTAAAGTGTTTATGTTTATTTATAGTACCTTTTCTCTTGCCTGAGCCCATCTGTATTAGCCATCTGTATTTGGTTATATTTGTAGTACCCAACAATTTGTCATTGGCTGCAATTTCTATGCACATCCTTTCATCTTTAGTCTTCAATCTAGCTATTACTTCAGAGTAGGCGTGACATGGCCACTCCTGCCTTTCCAACAGGCTTGTTAACCTTAAGAAATGTTATTTGCAGCTTTTGACCCAGCTTGCAGTATATCTCATTTGATGTTTATTATAACGACTTAGCATTCTTCACATAAGACACTATATTAGATAAGCAAGCCATACACATCATCCACCTGCAGGCTGCAGAGACAAGGAGTGGAGCCTGGACTGAGGATCTAGAAACACAAATGTACAAGTTTACCCAGGGCATAGTGGGGTTAACTCAAGCAGGCTAAACCCAAAGAGACTAGTGTATAAGCCAGAATGCCAATCTATTCACTTATAACATCAGTTATACATTTTTGCATAACCAAACTTTAAGTATATGCTCTCACACACACACACACTACACTTCCAGGTGAGCAAGGCATCAGAGACACAAAGTCCCTGAGGGACATTTCCTCTCCTGACAATTGAGAACATCTAGCCCTGCTCCTTCATTTGGCAAACAAGGAGGCTGAGGCCCAAAGAGATTAAGTGACTTGTTCAAAGGTTGTGCAACAAGGCAGTGGGAGACCTGGACTGCTATTTCCACGCATTTATCTGAATTCTGTAATCCTGTTGCTGACACTAATTCTGATCACTCCACAGAGAGAAAAAATACAAGCGGCAGAGAACAGGAAAAGGAAATCAAAGAGGCAGAAAGAAACAGCAAAATACAGAACTGAAGATGGAGCCTCAGTCACAATTAGAAAAGGAAATGATGGAGAAAGCACTGATGCCTACAGAGAAAGAAAATGAATTACCTAAGAGTGTAACTGAAGCTCTCCCTTTGGCAGCCTCCCCCCAAAGAGTTGTACCTGAGAAAAAATTTTCTGCAATAGGTGAAGAAAGCATTATACATCAGGGAAATTCTTCTGAGTGCCAAGAAACAACAGTACAAAACCACCCTTCTGAAATAGGCCAAGGTATGGCTGAACCTGAAGACCTCTCTCCTAAAATGTGCCATGAAATAGCTGTAATTCAAGACCATTCTTCCAAACTGTGCCGTGATATGGCTGAACCTGAAGACCTCTCTCCTAAAATGTGCCAAGAAATAGCTGTAATTCAAGACCATTCTTCCAAAATGTGCCATGATATGGCTGAACTTGAAGACCTCTCTCCTAAAATGTGCCAAGAAATAGCTGTAATTCAAGACCATTCTTCCAAAATGTGCCATGATATGGCTGAACCTGAAGACCTCTCTCCTAAAATGTGCCAAGAAACATCTATAGTCAAAGCCCTTCCTTCTAAAACATATGAAGACATAACTGGCATGAAAGGATGCTCTCTTGAAGCATATCCCAAACCAGATGTGCCTAAAGACTATGCTTTTGAAACACACCAAAAAAGAGCTGAACCCAAGGAAGACAGTACTGAACCAGGTCAAGGAATAGTTGGGACTGAAAGCTTTCTTCCTAAAATACAACAAGAAGTAGCTGTGCCTAACGACCTTTCTACAAAAACATACCAAGACACAGTTGAACCTGAACACTTTTCTCATAAAGCATATGAAGAAATTGATGTGCCTAAAACCCTCTCTCATAAAACATTCCAAGAAACACCTGCTCATGAAGAACATCCATCTGAGATATACATTTATCAAGAAACACCTGGGCCTGAAGACTGTGCACCTGAAATATACGAAGACACACCTGGGCCTGAAGACTGTGCACCTGAAAGATACCAAGAGACACCTGGGCCTGAAGATCTCTCTACTAAGACATATAAAAATAAGAATGTGCCCAAAGAATGCTTTCCAGAACCAAACCAAGAAGCAGATGAGCCCCAAGGCCAGGATCCTAAAGCACACCAGGAAGATGCTAAGGATGTTTATACTTTTCCTCGAGGTAGGGATTGTTTATAGGGGACAAGTCAATGATATGCTCCCATTTACAATTAGAGCACTAAATAGGTTATCCCCTCAGAGTGGTGATTTATAGCCACCTTTGACAATCCTAGGTTATCTCCAGTTATCTCAAGGGGTATCATTCATGTCAATGGCTAGTTTTTCATTTAACTGATGTCTGTTTGGCACATTTCCAAAGAATTAAAAGAAAATAACTGAAAATATAAGTGTGTATAGTAGGTACTTGTACACACTATCCATTTGGGGAAGATTTAGCCAGTGAAAAAAATGAACTCAATATAGGATAATTGTGTGCAATATATTTTAAAGGATAATTAAGTTTAGATTTACAAGAAAACTTGAATAAAGTTTATCCCCAAAATTAAAATTTCTTGACAAACAAAAGGCAAGTGAATTCATGAGGTACCGAGGGAGATACAAAGGTGTTAATATGATCCCTGTTACTAGGATTTATACGTTTACCAAAAACCCATTCTGTTTCAATATTTGTTCCTGAAAAGCTTTCTCCAAAGCATAGCATTTTGAAAATAATGTGACCTTTCTTCAATTTGACTTGCCTCAGGGACATAGCTGTGAATCTTGATGCTCTTTGTACAATACTGTAGAGTATACTATATGAAAATGGACTGCTACTGTCAGACCATAGTTCTCTCCAAGGAATTATTTTCTAAAGAAATCCCTTTGATAGTTCGCTCTTTTTCCTAAAAGAAGAGTGCAACAAAACCATGGGTTAGTAGGGTTCCAAGTAATGTTTTAAAAAATCTTTGCCTATCTTCTAGGTTTAAAAAACCTAATTGTTTTAATTTCCACTTTTTTTGAATTTGAATTTTTTCTTTTGAGGATTGCTTGTTTGAATCCCTGTTCCATTTTAAATTTGGAATATCCATCTTTTTTGGTTGATTAAAAAAAATCTCTCTAGATGATAGTTATTAAACCTTTACCTACATAAGTTGTAAATACTTTCCCAGATGTTGTTTGTGGTTTAACTTTGTTTATAGTGGTTTCTGTCTTGTATATGACAAAATTTTAATTTTAATTTTAGTTGTTCAAACCTGTCAGTCTTTTCATTTATGGTTACTGGTCTGTGTTCTGCTTAGAAAGGCCTTTATAGTCCTAAGATTATAGGAACATTCTATTGTTTCTACAACATTTATGGTATTTTAATATTTAAATCTTTAATTCATCTGAAATTTGTATTTGTGCAAGGTATGAGGTAGAGTTTTGTTTTTCTTCAAATGGATAGTCAATTGTCCCAATACCATTTATTGAACCTATTTTTGTATTTTATTTGATCTTGCAGAAATGAAAGAAAAACCGAAAGTCGAAGGACCAGAGATACCAGCAATTCCAAATGTTCCTCAAGAGATTCACCCAGAAAATGATGTCTATAGTTACATTTGTTTTAACAATGCTCAATCATAACAGTTGTGCAACAAATACACATCTTATTACATGCAATTTTTCTCAAAATATTGTAGAAATCTACAATATTCATTAATATTTTAATAGCGTGTTTTTTTTCCATGTGTAGGCCATATCTGAAAGAGAGAACTAATGTGTTTTTTCAGGCTCTACCACATAAGACAATAACCTGCAGTGTGTGTGTGCGCATGTGTGTATGTATATGTATCTGTATATTGGGGTGAGAATAGTGGTGGGAAGAGATAAAAATGGGAAAGGGGAGGGCTGAATAATTAATTTTCCCCTAATTAATTTTTTTATTAATTCTTAAGAGCAGAAAAATTAATGTTTGAACACTTGAAGTTTGGGTGAGTACATAGTTTTCTTGTAAACTTTGTTGAACTAATAATGTAATAACTTCAAAATTTTATTCAGGCTTTTAGTTGGCTTTTTAAGTTAATTTTAACAATTCTTATCATTCTGGGGCTCCAAAGATATTTTGGAGTGCTGAATATAGTCTACTTGTGTATTTGAGTTTTGATGTTCTATTTTTACTTTTTATATATTGTATTTGTACAAAATGTACATTAAATCATTATTGCATACTAACTGCGTGGAACACATCATGGCAAGCATTTTGAGGGTTAGACTTATAGCACATAGTCCTTGCCCACCAGGGGTCTAATCTAGTCTCATGGGGGACTAAAAGAGAAAACAAATAATCACATGCACAAAAGTAAATGCCGGTGTATCATTTGAACAGTAGATACAATAAAGGAAATGCTCACTTTTTGATGGAGTGACCTGAAAAATTACATGGAGTCTTGAAAGATAGAGATTTGTATTATAGGTGAAGATAACAGTATTATTAATGTATGTGACAGAGGAGTGAATTCAAGCTTTCAAGATGTACAGTTAATGCAGGGTCCAGGTGGAACAGACCAGTAAGCTAAAAATCTTGTATTATTAGAGTGTACAGAATTTTGCATACTTAACTAAGAAGTATATCACTTATTTTTAGGGAATGGGGAACTAAGTAAGACTCTTGAACAATGAAGTGGCAGTTTTAGTATTTTAGGAATATCTATCGTGATAATGGTCAGGATTAACTGACACTGAGAAGAAACTGGGGGCAGGAGCAGGAACTATTCTGGGCCGAAAGAGGTCTGAAAGTTTGGTTCAGCAAGGGCATAATTGCATAAGCTTTCCATGTAGGGGTTGTGCTTGGCACTAGGCTACAGTGAAGGACAAGACACCCAGTCTCTCAAGCATTCAGGTGTGGAGCTGTGGTTTTCAACCTTCATGGTATATCAGACCACTGGGGAGGATTTCCAAATTACAGATGCTGAGACACCTCCCCGGGGCTTCTAGTCACCTACCTATGGTGCCATCCAGACATAGGTTTGTTTGTTTGTTTATTTATTTTTAAATATATCTTTATTGATTTCAGAGAGAGGAAAGGAGAGGGAGAGAGATAGAAACATTAATGATGAGAGAGTCATTGATCGGCTGCCTCCTGCGCACCCCCGACTGGGGGTCGAGCCCGCAACCCGGGCATGTGCCCTGACCGGGAATGGAACCCAGATCGCACTAATCCTAGGTCAATGCTCAACCGCTGAGCCACGCCCAGCAGGGCAGTATATTTATTTTTTAATCACTTTTGCTTTAAATAACTTTTTGAGGAGTTTTAGAATTACAGAAAAGTAAAGATAGCACAGATGTTCCTGTATACCTTTCATCCAGTTTACCCTATTATTAACATCTTACATAACCATGGTCCATTTATCAAAACTTAAGACTGTTACATTACTAGTAAGTGAACTACAGATATTATTTGAATTTCCTTAGTTTTTCTACTAATGTCCTTTTTCTGCTTCAGGATCCAAGCTAGGATACAACATTGCATTTAGGGTATTTTATTTTTATTTTTTGTTAATCCTCCCATTGATTTTTTTAGAGGGTGGAAGGGAGGGGGAGAGAGGGAAACACTAATGTCGTTGGTTGCCTCCAGCATACCCCAACCAGGGCTGGGGATTGAGCTGGCAACTGAGGTATGTGTCCTTGGCCAGAATTGAACCCAGGACCCTTCAGTCTGCAGGCCAACACTAACCACTGAGCCAAACCAGCTAGGGCATGCCTACCCCCTTTACGCTACTCCCTATATACATGCAACCTCTGCTTTCTCACTCTTCTCATTCAAACACCAGTGAGCATGTAAATATTTTCTAGTTCTTTTCTTGGCCTAGAGCCTTGAGATCACAGTCAGAATTAAAGTTTTGTAACAATCTAGCCCTAGTTGGTGCTGCCCTCCTATCGTGGTAAGTACAATGGTGGTTCTTTAAAAATAAAATGTGTGAGAAGGTCCAAAACTTCACTTGATTTCCATAGATCCTCCACCCAAATGAAAGATTAAGAGTCGTTATAGTGAGAAGTGTTTCTCAAAGTATAGGCTGATAACCACCTGTATTAGAATCATTTAGGTTTTTTTTTTAAAGGCAGATTCTTAGGTCCTACCTCCAGAGAAAGGGTTGTTTTACAAACTACAAATAATCATATATAACTCTAGACAGGATAATAAAAATCTCAAGTCATATATTAAAAGTACTACATATTTAAGTTCCTGTTTTCCATAAAGGGAAATTTTATCTTTTTGCTGTTGTTGTTGAGAAATTTTAACTTTAAAAGAGGTAGCAATCTACTCCATCAGTGTCTCCAAGTCTGCTCTGCATTCCAGTACTTGTCACACTTGGTAATTAATGTATTTTTGTGTGTGACTGTCATTAGATACGATATCTAAGGCCAGGAAGGCAAATTAAAATACCTCTCATTTTCTACACCAGTCTGTCTTCAAATTAAGGAAGACTGTCCCTTTCCACATCACCACCATCTAGTGGCAAATACAGCTATTACCACCCTACCTTTTCAATGTGCATGTAGCTCAGGGATTCTCAAACGTTTCTTCAGCGACACAGAGCTGTTTCCAACTGGAAACAGAATAATAGCATTATTTTCCAAATTGTCATGTGGAGAAGACCTATCAGAGCACACATATAATGATCAAATTTTAAAGTGCCTTTTTTGGTAAACGTTCTCTTTAAACCCTTGGCTCTTTCTGCTTGTTCTTTTATACTAGTGTAGGTTTAGAAACAGCTTTTTAAAAAAATTTTTTTATGGTTGGTAAGCTTTTAAATCTGTGGACTCGGATGCTTCTGATTAATTTATGTTGCAGGCAATAGGTCTCCACCCCACCACCACCACACCATGTTGAACCAACAGGATAAAAAGTCCAGAAACAGAAATATGCACAGAGAAACTAAAAATGGATGAGAGATGTTACAAGTGGGTAAAAGGACAGGCTCTCCATGCAGGGATAACTGCTCATCGCATGGGATGAAAAAAGGATCCTCGTTGGCGCTCAGCTTTTCAGAGCTGCCCGGAAACGACCATAATCCCTTCAATGTCAATGACAGGTTGACTGTTTCATTCTCACTTTAGCTCCCTTAAGGTAGGGGGGGCACAAGAAACAGTTTCCACGTCTAAACCCCTAATCCGATATGGGGTTCTCCATCCGTTTTATTTGAAATAAGGTTTACTTGGGTTCCTTTCTGACAAATCATTATGGAAAAATGGGAGCATACATACAAGTATAAATGTACCGGTATTCCCACCACCCAAGGAGAATTTTAAACATTTCCTAACATCCGATCATCTTGCTGCGTGGGGGCTGCACATACATATTCTTTTTCTTTAAAAACTGGCGTCATGGGTTGGATATGTAGGTTGCTTATTTCGAGACAGACATCTTTCAAATCATCGATGTGCCCCCCCCCCCGCGGAAAGAGCGGGAACTCGGAGTCGCCGACCGCCCTGAAGGGCTGGCAACCGCAGCGGGACCCCGCGGGACAGCTGGGACACCAGCTCGGGCGAGGAACAGGGTGACACCCACCTCCGCGCCGCAACAGCACCCTCCGGGCCGCCAACGCACGCCGCGCGCGCGGCTCGCCGCGCCTGCGCCGGACGCCAGCACCGCCTTGCTGGTGCGGCTACTGCGCAGGCGCCGGGCTTGGAGACCGGAAGCGGAAGGTTGGAACGCATCTGGGCACCTCTGTGACCAGTAGCCATGCGCGCCTTGGAGAAACCAGGGCCTTGCCCCACAGCGACCCCGTGCGGGTGCGTGAAGCCGGCTCTGGAGACAGGTAACTTCTGAGAGGCTGGCGGTTTCGTACTCGGAAGAGGCCTAGGTGTGGGCAGCCCACTTCCCTGTAGAGAGGAACGTGAAACCCGAGACCCTGGGTTGAGGTGCGTCATACTTACTGTGAGGTTGTGGGTCACGTGCTGCGTCTGCCACGTGACGTTTCTAAGCGCCGGGATGACGTCATCTCATGTTTCTCGGTAGCTGGGGTCCGCCTAGTCCTGGCGCGGTGGCTGAAGTAGCCGTGTCCAGTGTAACGGGCCTTCTTTTAGGGAGTTTTCGTTCACGTAGGTGAGGCAGGGTATGTACCGCCGGTGTTATGCGGTGAGGAATTAATAAATGCCACAGCGGAAAGCATCCTGTGCTGTAGGAAGCGAGGAGGGCACGGGGAAAGGCCAGGGGGAGGAAATCGGTTTAAGCTGGGCCCGGAACAATGGAAATGAGTTTACTTCTTTTTATTTTCACCTCTTTATGTAGAGCAAAATATATTAACTTTAGAAACTAGAGGAAGCAAGTAGAGAAAACCACTGTGGATATCTGTGTCTACCTTCCATACTTGTTTTACTGCATACACCCTAGAAATGAGTTGATTTACGATCCCACTGTTTAGAAACTTTTTAAAAAACTTAAGATTCATAAAAATCCATGGCAATTTTAATTTTAAGAGGTTACACTATTTTGTTTTATAGATGCCCTCTAACAAGTTCCCTATTGCTGGGCATTTAGGTTATTGCCAGTTTTCATTGTTATAAATGGAAGTTCTTGAAACTAAAATCTTTGTGTATGTTCTAAATGTTTGACTTAAATTTCCTAAAAGCACTGTTACATGGTCAAAGGTTGTGCTCATTTTTTTAAAAAAGTTGCGCACTGCCAGATTACAGGTCTAGTATTTTGACAGGCAGGGAAGAGCAGGTTGTAGAGAACCTTGAAAACCAGGCTAAGACATGCACCATCTGTTAATAGTGGGAAACATGAGAAGTTAAAGTTAGTAGCATGCCATAAGGAACTCAGAGTCTGGAGGATTAGTGTAGTGTGTTTTGAGGAGGGGGGGGACTGGCAAGAGGTGGAAAGGACCTGAATTTTTTGTGTGCACAAGACTTGTAAATAAACACTGTGTTCAAAAACCTCTACATTAATAACTTACTGTTTTTTTCCTTATTACACAGTTAATATAGTTGTAATATTGTTAAAAGGATGGAAAAACCTGAGCAAGGGCTTTAAAAACCGCTCCTTGCTGAGCACCTTCTATCATACTAGGTGCTTTACATATTCTAGTCATTTTATAACTTTCCAATATAGGTATCATTATCCTTGTTTTATAGGTGAGGAAACTGGGATTCAGAGAGGTAAGCAGTTTTGCCCAAGGTCACATAGCTAGTGTAGTGGCCCAGTGTGGTTTTTGTTCTTTTTTTCTTCTGATACTAGCGCTAACCCTCCCATGATACTTTAGGGAGTCACTTCACCCCATTTCCATATGATTCTCATGCCAGTACTACCCTGGCATACCTGTGCTTATCCCTTTCCTGCATGTAAGGCAGTTTGATTTAATTTTGATTGTCCATCTCTGTCACTATACTGGATACCCTTGTGGGCAAGAGCTGCTGCTTATTTATGTCTGCACCCAGGCACAGCACATATCAAATGGCAGGTGCTTAATGGTTTGTTGTTGTTGTTGTTTTGAGATTCGAGGCAAGAGGAAGGAGAGCAGGATTTCCCTGGGTGGAAATTCTCAGACCTCCACTTCAAGTAGAGCGTTCAAGTAGCACTTATATTTGGAAAGTATTGAGCATTTGTATTTCATAGCATTTATATAATCTCAAGAACAGGACACAGAGAATATATAAATAAATTCCAGAAGGTTCAGACATATTAGAATATGGTAGGTTCCCACTGGATTATTAGTGAATGTTTGATGCGTTGAGAGTGGTCCCAAATTTTAAGAGTTATGTAGTTGAGGGACTCCTACAACGTAGTTACTGAGTATATTCTCAGTCCCTTGATAAACCAGTGTTATCTTGCATATGTTCTTAATAGAGATGCACAAAGAGGAGTGGAATATATCTAATTGGTTACAGTTAATATTTATCATAGCATATGTGTAATCTGTAAAAAACCAGTATAGACTGATTAAATGAAGTGGTAGCTCAGTTAAACTTGTAGGCTTCAATCAGATAGGGACAGAAGTCTTTGATTATTACTGCAGGCAATGATAATGAAACATTGTGAGATGTTGTGAGAATCTCCCCAGCCAACTGTTAACTCCACTGTGATAAGAGTTCTTGTTTTGTATCTTTCTCCCAAACTTAGCACAATGTCAGGCAATTGTAGATGCTTGGAAAATGTTTGTTAAACAAATAAAAACAGGACACAGGGATCCCAGCTAATTAGTTTAGGAGTCCTTTTTGGCCATTTTTCCTCATGATACTTGAATGAACACCAGAGACTTGTTTGACCTCAGTTTCTTCATCTTTAAGATATTTACTATATCTGTTCCATAGAGCATAGATGAAGATCCAAAAAATAAGAATGCCTGTATACATACTTGGAAAAAATGTTAAGTCATCAAAAACATATGCAAAAAAAAATGCAATATGCATGGATCTTAGAATCATAATATTAAGAGGGACAAAGCCAGTCTGAGAAGGTAACACAGTTTTCAACCAATTTTTATAGCTCTCAAAGGCAAAATAAATATGTTTGTTTATGTATATGCATATGATAAAACCATATTAAAAGAGGAAGTGAATGATAAGACCATAGTCAGGCTCCTCTTTATCTCAAGGGGAGAGAAGGGGCGTGGGGTAGGAGAGAAGCAATGCAAAAAGACGGGTTGTTGGTAAAACTCTAGTTCGTGGGCTGGGTGGTGAGTACACAGGATTTCAATATTATGCTTTATTACTTACATATGTATTACATATATTTATTTTATATGTATCAATTTTGTTTTAAAGTGAAAAGTAATGAAAGGTGCTGCAAGGAACAGCTCCAGACCTATGGTCCTACCACCTGTGATGGTAGGATAGATTTAATGGAAGGTGAACATAAAATGAGAGTTTAGAGTGGCTTTATATAATCTTTTAAGAGAAGTAATAAAGCCTTCATGAAATGTGAAAAAAAAAGTTTCTGTAAATTCAAAATGGTAGTTGAGGATACCTTAAACCTATATAGTGATTGTACCTTGCCAATATTCTCTTCTTTTGAAAGGAGTTACTGCATTAAAAAAAGTTTATGATTTGTGATAATTGAAAAATTTCAAATATTATAGAAATTACAAAGTTAAATATAAAAATCCTGATCTCTCTCCATCCATTTTAACCAGTGTTAGCATTTGGTGACTGTCCTTCCAGATAGCTCTCTAGATATATATGTGAACATATTTAAATAGGTAAATACATAAACACATTTTCATAAATAGAATTATGTTACACGTATTCCTCTTTTGTCATTTTCTATTTTAATTAGTTAAGACTTACATAATCTTTTTTCTATGCAACATGAATTATTTGAGCACCTACCCTCTTGTAGGCAAGTACAACTAGGCAGTGAGAACATAGCAGTAAACAAAACAGAAAATCTGTCCATGTGGAGTGTTCTAGAGGGGCAGAGAGCAACTAGGTCAAGCCTAGCCTGAAATCTACCCTCCCTGTAGATATTTTAGTAGTATGATCCCATGCATTTGTGTTATTGCTTAATTAAACTAGTTTCATTTGTTGTTTTCAACTGACAGCATCTTTACTTAAATACAGCCACTGTCTCCTTTCATTATTCTTTCCCTGGTATTTCACACTCTAGCCAATCAAAACAGCTTGTTCCCTGCATATCCAATAGTATTTCTCATTTGACTTTGTGTATGTTCTTCTCTACTTGAAATATCCGCTTAGCCCTGACCAAAGTCATAACTTGCTAATGGTAGCAGAGAACTTGAATTATGGTCATGGTAGGTCTTCTAGCAACGTCCCATTCCTTTCCTTCTTTATTTCTTAGACTTGTGCTCTTTCCAGTATAATAGCAATTTGCAACCTTTTTCATCTCATGGCACACATAAACTAATTATTAACATTCTGTGGTACACCAAAAAATATATTTTTTGCCAGTCTGACCAAAAAATAGGTATACTTTTGATTCATTCACATGGCTGTTGTTGTGTTGTCTGTTGTCATTTTTTAATTTGACAATCTAAGGGAAAAGAGGTCAGTGCCCCTGACTAAATAGTCAGGTGTTGCATGTTTTAAAAATTCTTGCGGCACACCAGTTCAAAATCACTGGGATATAAAAATGTATATGTAAGGATGAGGATATTTATATGGTGGATTTATGAAAACTGTAAGAATCATGTTCCATAGTTGTATCACACCTAGTTGATTTTAAGACTATGAAATCAATGCATTAAGAAAACATGTTTATTTTTGATGACCTTTTGACTAATGATTTCTTATCTAATTTTCTTCTGTAGGGAATCTTTTAACTGAGCCAATTGGCTACTTGGAATCCTGTTTCTTAGCCAAGAATGGTACTCCAAGGCAGCCATCCATTTGTCGCCATTCAAGGGCTTGTTTGAGAATTAGAAAGACCATCTTTAATAATCCCGAACATTCCTTGATGGGCTTGGAACAGTTTTCTCATGTTTGGTAAGTTGTTTTACACTTAGAAGTGGTACTTTGGGCCAGAGCTTGCCGCTGCATAAAAAGTATAGCAGTTGATATACAACTACTGATGGAGGCAGCCTTGGAGCCTGCCATCCAGACCACCCTTGTCTATTGCATGCAATTCCTATACTGTATTCGTGCACGTGATTGTCTCTATGACTTGGACACCCGGAGGGAAGCTTGGGTTCCACTGAGAGGGCAGGTTCCATTTGGTTCAAATTGTGATCCACACCTTTCTGTTGAGCTGAAATCTATAGACCTTCTCAGCTCTGCCTATGGGTAGTCATTCTGTCCTCTACACACAGTAAACATTTTCTCCTAGGATATTTTGTAGTCAAATCCGTTATTGTTTTTCTTCATAGATTCTTGCTTTTGATCTTGTGTAGGAAGGCCTACTCCAGTTATTTAACATTTCTGAGCTTCAATTTCCTCATCCTTAAAATGGGGGATAAATGATACTTCTTAGGATAGTTAAGATTAAATGAAATTAGTATAAATATGTCTATCATACTGCCTGGCATATAGCAGGCACTTACCTGGTAAATATTGTTTATTCAGCCACTTGGGAAGTGTCTTAAGTTCTTACCATGTGCCAGTCATTGTATTAAGGACAAAGGATACAGAGATAAGACTGCCTTCGTCACAAAACGGGAATGGTATTATTTTTCCCCCCACAGATTGCATTTTAATACCATTAAAAAACATTCTTTCTGTTTTAATTTGTGGGGATTAAAGTTTTTCCCCCCCCTCAACTCTTTATGATAAATTAACTTGTGCTTTTTTTCTTACTCATTTGTTTGGGGTTTTTTCAATAGGATTTTGTTTGTTTTTCACAAAAATGGTCATTTGAGCTGTAAGGCAAAAGTTCAGCCTCCTAGGTTGAATGGTGCGAAGACCGGAGTTTTCTCCACAAGGAGCCCACATCGTCCCAATGCAATAGGACTGACCCTGGCCAAGCTGGAAAAGGTAGAAGGTAACACACGTCATTTTTACTTTTACTTTTTTTTTTCTTAAAAAGAAATCTTATAAAAAATCATCATAGTATTCAGCACTGGCTGTTATTCAGACAAGTACCAATGGTGTCAGAAACATGTTGAAATAGACTCTCAGAGGATGCTCAGAGCTTATTTATATTGTTACATTTATCAAAGTTTAAATTATTTAAAAATAACATAAGATTTCATAATCATTAAATTAGTAACCACATTTTCTCTTAGAATGCAATAAATCCAAAATGATGAAAAAATAATTGTATGCTTTCAAAATTTCACACACAGTAACTGGTTGTACGTGCACATGTGGTAAGCATATAGGATGGTGGTGTGCTTCCTTGCAGCCTTGAAGAAGTGACCATGCATTGTGGCTGCAGTGTATCCATCAACTGTGATGTGTGGCAGAAGGTCTGGGATGAACCACATTATAGGATCGAACATCTGTCAGATTTTGGAAATACCTGTGTAGAATACCGGATTAGTTTTAACTCCATGTTTATGTATAACCTAGTTACTGAGCCACATGTTTTTGTAAAGCAAGCATCTCTTTCTTGAATCACTCTGACCTAATCAGCACATTTATTAGAGAGGCAGAAGATGAAACAGCAGTAGACTGAAATTCGGGAGACCATTCCAGGCTTCAGCTTGCTTATTTGTCCAGTGGGCAAAGAAGAATCTGTCCTCTGGAACACCACATGATTTTTTTGAGGATCTTATGGGACAAAAGCTGTAAGAGTACTTTTTAGACTATTGGGTGCTAAAAAGATGAGAGCAGTTATTTTGCTTGTTCTTTCCCAGCTCTTGAACTCCCCTGCTGGATTGTATTCAACCAGGCCTTGGGCAGGTTTTCTGGAAAAATTCTGTAGCTGATCCAACTTGAGTTTTATCAATTTGTGATGACTAACCAACAGTACTAGAACATTTTATGATCATTCGTACAACCCACACATATTTTCTGAGCACTGAACATGTGCCAGGCATTGTTCTAGATGCTGGGGATATAGTGGTAAACAAATTAGATAAAAATCCCTGCCCTACAGAAGAACTTAACATTCAAATCAGAAAGGTGAAAGGCCAGCACAGTAGTACTTATTGATACTCTTACTAAATAAAATAGTGACTCCTAGTGTTTGTGTGGTGTTTATAGTTTATAAAGAGCATTCATGTACATTATCTCACAGTGGCTCTGTGGGTTTGATAGTTTAGCAATCTCCATTTTGTGGATTAGGGCACTGATGTTTTTTGATGTTACATAATTTATCTAGTAGCATCTAGCCAGGGGTTTTGTCTGACTCCAAATCCCATGAACTCATAGAGTGCCTTTCTTCTGTAGACATTGTTAGGCATAATCACTTAGAAAATGCAAAATCATCTTAACAAAGTTCCAAGGCTCACTCACAGTAAGCACAATGGTAGAAATCAAAGTTCTCTGTTAGTCATGCTTTTCTTAAATGGAGACAGAATCAAATGTGATCACATGCAGTTTTTTGATTTTCATTTGGCCAGTTTCCCAAGGATCAAGTTAGTAGACTTTACACCAGTAGTAGGAACTGGATAGCAGCTGTGTAAGTGAGATAGCAGAAGACCTATTCTTAATATTTGGTAATGGTGACTTGTATTCTGCTTAATTGTTTGAGTCTTGATGGAGCGTTAAATTTCAGTTACTGCATTACAAATTATACACTTATCAGTTTAAACAACACCCATTTATTATGTATTTGAAACATGTTTTTGTGGGTCAGGAGCTGGGTCCTCAGCTTAGGGTCTCACCAGGCTGTAATTAAGGTGTCAGTGGGATGAGTTCTTACCTGGAGGCTTGACTGTGGAAGAATTCACTTCCAGGCTCACTCAGGTTGTGGGACTGAGGGTCCCTAGCTTCTAGCTGGTGGCTACCCTCAGCTCCTAGACAGCACCTGCAGTTCCTTGCTACCTGGGCTTTCCCTGAGCTGCTGCTTACTTCGTGAAGCCCACAGGGAGAATCTCTTGCGTGAGTCTGCCAGCAAGCCCAAGAATCTTAGATAATAAGATATAGTCACTGGAGTGATATCAAGTCACACTTAAGAAGACGGGATTGTATGAAGCTGTGAACACCAGGAGGAGGCATCATGGGGGCCACCTTAGAGTCTATCTGCCACAGTGGAAACCTCCACAGTCCCACAGAGATACATTGAAGACACCGATATGCCTGGCTCAGAGTTAGAAGCCCCAGTGATACAAAGATGAGTGGGCTCCGCCCTGTGCTGAAGGGCTCAAGTGCTCACTGTCTAGAGAGAGATTCTAAGCAGGTTATTGCCAGACCACGTGAAAAGAGCTCTAGGAGAAGTCTGTATACAGGTTCCTCTGGAACCCAAGGGAAAGAACGCTTATGTCTGGAAGAGCCTTGAAAAGCAAGTAGGAGTTTGATGGGTAAAGAAGAGGGTGGGTTTCCAGTGTATTTCAGCACCGGGTATGAGAGAGCCTGGCACATAAGAGACTTGTGAGCAAGCTTGGTGAAGCATAGAGAGATGATTCTGGTTCTCCAGCTGTTTGCACTATTCTTCATTTTTATTATTTCTAAGAGGTATTTTTCATGTTATAGGTGGAGCTATATACCTTTCTGGAATTGACATGATTCATGGCACACCTGTACTGGACATAAAGCCGTACATAGCTGATTATGACTCGCCACAACATTTGATTGACACTTTAGGGGAGTGTAATGTACAGAATAATGAATACGAACCAAAAACCATGTCCCGCTCTGATGGCGAGACTGACAGCTGTGCCCAGCAACAGCTCTCAGGATATGATGAGCCACAGCCCTGCAGTCGCACAAAGGAGGAACCTAAATGTCCCGAAGACAGAACTTCAGGAGAAAATGACATGCAACGTGGTGACACAGCCAGAATCCAGCGAAGCTCGCCTAAGCACAGGGAAATAGCAGACTTGAGTTTAGAATCAAGAAGTGATCAGGGACTGAGTGTGACAGAGGAGCAAATTAGCCCATATCACCTGGAGAAGAACTTTTCAGGGGAGGGTTCAGATAAGAGGCCAAGGAGAGGGAAAGAAGCAGTGGTCCTCCAAGGAAACAGTGCGGAAGTGCAGCCCGTGGCTCTTCACCGCCCTCCCAGGATGGCTGATGCAGCCCACCACAGTGTGGTTCCCGCCTGGGTGCGAGAAGCCCCTGTGGCCACCTTGGAAGTCCGGTTTACTCCTCACGCAGAGATGGACCTTGAGCACCTCAGTTCAGGAGGTGAACCAGGTACTTTCCATTTCTTATTTCTGAGTGGGAGATGAGCTTTTACTAGGAGATTTAGCCAAATTTGATATTTCTGGGGGCAAAGTTTCTTAGCATAGAAATTGTCCCCATAAAGTCCCAGCACTAGAGACATGCACTTTATTGCAGAAAAGGCCACAGGGCTTTTACTTGGAGCCTGTTTACTTTAACATGTGGTTCTTCAAAAACATTGTTACGTGGTTTCTCCAGCCCACAGCAGATCCCAAGCAGCCATCTAGAATGAAGGACAGGGCTGTTAAGAGGTGGGTGCAGTGGTTCCAGTAAGAAGTAACCAGCTATGAAGGAGATGTCAGAGTTTGTCTGCCACTGGAGAGTTGTGCTTCTCATTCTTTCCTAAGGCTTTATGTTTAAACAAAGCATTTGATTTTTAAATTGATCTCTTTATTTAAAAAATTTTGTTGATGAAAGTTGTTTTATCACTTTATACAGTTGATGGGGAGGAAGAAGTTCAGTTGTAAAAGGATTTTTGTGGTAGAACAAAGCAGTGCTGCCTGGAAGATACTTTATATTTATACTTACCCCTTGTCTTGTGATTATTGTTGAATGCTTCCTACTTTGGAAAGTTTTCTCTTTTTCAAACTACAGTGTTGTACTTTCTTGGTTAAAAATGGTGAAAAAGAAATTACCAAATATGACTATAAAACAGGGATTGATTTATAATAGACAGCAGAACTTAGAGCTGGTATAGAAATAAGAAATGATTCAAAAAGTTCAGAGTATAGGAAAGATGAAAGATATTGAAATGGGGGGAGGGAGATTGGCACTGGAATAAGTGCTGTGGGAACATGAGGGAGAGAAGGGTTCTAACTTGGGTAGCAAGGAGAAAATCTGGGAAGGCTTCCTAGAGGAAAAGATATTTGAGCTGAGCCCAGAAGGATAAATAGGCAGGGAAGTGAGGGAAGGCATCTATGCCAAATGAGCAGCTGGGCAAAGGCCTGGAGCTTCTATCAGATACACTGTTACTGAAGTGTATGATGTTTTTATTTTCTTTCTTTTTTCTTTTTCCTTTTTCTTCCTATTTTTCCCTCCCTCCCCCCCCCCCCCCCTTTCCCCCTTTTGTGTATGTTTTTGGAACTTTGCTGTTTTGAGTGGTTCATTTTATGAACCATGCAACAAAGTAATCTTAGCATTGTGTAATTGGTCCTTGGTTTTTGACCAGAAATTGAACTTCATGGCTTTACTTATCAACTTATTAATTGGATATGGCCCAGAATGAATCTTGGCTGTTTTCTAAAAATTGAATTTACTTTCAAAAGGATAGAAACCCACAACCACTCGAGATGATATTTTGAACAGGGACAACATTGTTTAAAGCACATGCCTTTCTGGAAGGGCCTAGCCTTCATTTGGATGTATGTTATGTTGTAGTTATTAAAAATTAGGTCACAGTTAATTTTTTATATGTCTATTTTTACAATGCTATAAATGCAGGAAGTTTTGCCATTTGGCAGGGTAAACATCTATTTGCCTGAAATACACACCTGGGTGGAATGGGGTGGCCTGTTCTCAGTGATAGCATTGAACTTTATCTGTTTCATGGTTTTCACAAGGACTCTCTCATGTCCTGTTCCTTAGAGAATGTGGTGCTACTTAACTGCACCCTCCCTTGCCTATAGCTAGTGCTCTGGGCCTGTGTGGGTTTAGTTCTCTCTTTTGGCTTTCTGAGAATGCTGGGACTGTCGCGTATTTCCCTGATCCTGCCTCCATTTCTCCTAAAAAAAAATGACAAGGAATTGAAGTCTACATTGAACATAGAAAAGTGACATTTAGGTTGCCAGAAAATGAAAGCTCAGCTCTCCTATTAGGGGAAGTGAAAATTTGGGGGAATACCTAAGTTAAATGACATTTGAAGGCTTCCTGAAGGAAAAGGTATCAATCTAAATACCACTTGAAGGTGATACTCTAATGACTGGATAGGTTTCTGAACCCTCTTCATTTCAAGTGATAATCAAGGAACCAAGTAACCTCCCCAGTGAGGTTCACTGTAATAAAATTTGACCTGTGTAATTTTGAGCATTAAGTTGTGGTGTTCTCATTGCAGATGTTGGTCAGGCTTCGTTTAAGTATTTTCAGTCAGCAGAGGAAGCCAGGCGTGCCATCGAGGCTGTGTTGTCAGCCGACCCTCGGTCTGCATATCGACGGAAGCTCTGCCAGGACCGCCTTTTCTACTTCACTGTAGACATAGCACACATCACTTGCTGGTTTGGTGATGGCTTTGCAGAGGTTCTAAGGATCAAGCCGGCTTCTGAGCCTGTTCAGATAACTGACCCTGCAGAGTCCTTGGTGTCTCTGGGATTGTAAGTAGCTTCCATCACATCTTTAAGACAGCCTTTTTGACTTTGGTTATGACTGGTAGATTTTTCGTACAAGCTAAAAGCAACACTTTGTGGTCTCACTGCTTTGATTGATTTTAGTTGTTCATAATATTTATTTGAAAAATGTATTTTAATAAATCAAGAGATAAAACTTAAAGAAATTGTCATATGTTTCTTGATTTGTTAATATTGAAGAATCCAAAATGATGCTGTCTCAGTGATTTCTGAAAGAAGCTGATTGTTCTTGGCACTTGATAAAATTGGGCAGAGATCATTTTAGCAGGGGCTTTCAAGCTGAGAGGACCTGTTCAACAATGCATATGGGTTTTCCTGTTTGGAAAAGCCTGACCTCTCTATGTTATCCTAAATCAAACTGAGTTACTATATCTTAGGAAACTAACAAACCAAAAACAAGTGATTATAAAGATCTTCAGAGATTAAACCCCTGTGCTTCAGCGACTGTCTCACGCTTACACACACAGACACACACAGACATAAGTATATATATTTAATCCCAATTCCAAAATAGAGTCTCAGATTTCTTAGTATAAGAAAAGAAAATCACCCCCAGAGGTCTAAGAAAATAACTCAATTACTGGTTTCTTATTTATTCTATGACTGTCTATTGGGTTAGGTTTTGGTGATAAAAAGAGATGAATAAGATGCAGTTTTTGCAAATCATAGTGGAGGAAGAAGACATAAGGACATTATTGCATTACAGTTAGATAAATATAGTAATTAAGTCTGTATGTACCTGGTTCCTGTGTAGCACCTATCGCGTAGGAAGCAGTTGTAAGAATATATTGCCTATAGGTGATTTTATTGATGTGATCTCAGATAACAAGGTTTATGATCCGTGTAACCAAATTAGACGCCTGTAAGCATGACATAGACTTTCCTAATCACAATTGTAAATCTTTATAAATGATTGATCATGTTTTGAAATGAGCCCTGCTGCCTGCACATTCTTGCACAGAGTCATTTGTGGCTGATGACACAGCACTCATGAATCAAACTGGGTTGCCTTGAGGTTACTTAGGACCTCTTGGGGCAGTATCTTTCATTTCATTTTTAAAAGATTTTTATTTTGAGATCATAATAGAGTCACAAGAAGTTGCAAAAATAGTGCAAAGCCCCAAGTACCCTTCACCCAGCTTCTAGTTGTGATAACATCCTACATAACTATAGTATAATGTTAAAACTTGGAAGTTGACATTGGTATAATCTATCCTAAATTTTGGCTGATGTTTTTCTCTTAAAATGATTTTGAGACTGAATCAGAGCTTGAAGCACAAAATGTTATTTAATATGGAAAAAATAAGTGTGAGGACAATACCAATCAGCCTTCTAGCAAGAGGACTATTCAGTTGTTTGGGGTTTTAATATATATTCTCAAACTTTTAAAACTAAAATCCTAAATGGAATCGAGCTTAGTTCTCTGCCAGCTCACCAGTCTCTTCAATATTCTTAGTGTTTGACCTTCTAGCCTTTGCTTAAAACCCTCAGTGAAGATCCTTCACCTCTGTCCTCCTTATATATGGACAGTGCTCATTATTAAAATATCCTTCTTTTATATGAGATAAAGTCTGTTCTCTGATAACTCCACCCTCTACTGGGACCACATAGCATCAGGCTAATTTCATTCCAGCTTCCCATCCTTCAGTCCTCTCTTATGTGAACACCTGTTTTCTTCAACTGTTTCTCATATAACATTTTGGAAACCTCTCTCCTCCCCAATCCTTGAGTCCCCCAGTGTCCTTTTGTGAGGAATTTTGGATCTCTAGGTCCTTAACTTCCATCCCTCAGAAATCGAAATAGTTTTAAGCAAGTTGTTTATTTTTTTCATCTTGGAAACTTTTTCAAAAGAAAGGGTCACAATTCTCTATGCAAAAATGGTATCTACCTTAAATGCGGTCTTTCCTTTTTGGTGCCTGTAGGTGGAGCCCTTGATAGCTGTTTGTTTTCACTAGCTTGGAGATACACTCCAGGAGTTCAAGCTATTAAGGTAATTTAGGTTTTCTGCCCTCCTACCCCAGCTTTCCAGAACAGTAATTTCCACAAGAGATGTTGATGCTTGCCTATCACATATAGGAAGAGATTAGAAGGATGAGTGACATTTAAAAAATTTTTAAGTTGGAGCTTGGCTTCAGGGGTGCAGTGCATTATTCCAGCATGCAGAGTCTAGACACAACCAGGAAGACTCATTAGCCAAACCTACAAGCGTGTGTGTACAAGGCATTCATTCTGTTTACATGTTTGTGACTTTTTTCTTTGAAAAAGAAAAAAATGAAGTCAACATGAATTTTCCTCTTGTGATAGTTTTCTTTTTATGATATGGTCCCAAAGAAGGCAGACAAGAGCTCAATAATAATGAAATCTGTGTCAGTTATGGAACTTTTATGATGTCTTTGGCACTGGGCTATGTGCTTTTCATACACTGATCAGAGAGGTTAAGTCACACGCTCGAACTCACACAGCTGGTCAGCATGCATTGAGGATGTCAACCCACCCATTCTGACCCCAGAGTTGGCTCCCTCCCCAGCTTGGCTCAACTGCCTCTGCCAGTGCAGAGGTAGATGCTCAGCAAACCATGCTAGTTTATTTGAGGGTCAGCCATTCCATATGTTTACTAAGCACAGGACACTTTACTTAGAGTGATGTTCATGGGAATCCGACCACTAACTGAAGAACAGACAGGAATAAAGGTAGAAACGCCCATTCCCACCAGATATGCATGGAAGCTCCTGGGAAGCAGGGTGGGAGATGTGGAGAACACTGAGTTTGGCCTCAGAAGCTTCAAGTGCTGGTTTCTGCTCTGCCTTGTGCTAGCTGTGTGATCTGGGGCAAGTCACTGCATCCATCTCCAATTCCCTGACCTTACAGAGCTGTTACAAGGATAATGCTTGGGAGAATATTTTCTAAATTCTTTAATAGTCAGTAAACTTAGGTAACATTTTATGGGGCCTATAATCATTAACACTCTTTCTCTGCCACTCTGCTCCAGCTACCTAGCTGGACAAGCAGACTCAGGAGAATCAAGGGGTCCCTAAAATCCAATGTATATAGATGCCTCTGTTTTCTTTTTTGTATTACAGAAATGTATGTAATGTATATATTTTTTAAAAGGACTGCTTTCAGCAAGTTATAGGATGTTTTGCTAAGGCAGATATCACAAAGTGCCCCCACCTTAAGGACCCAATTGACATTATGCCACAGGCCCAAGGCAGCTTCTTCCCACCCGACTTTATCTCCTGGGGTTGCACATGTACACAAACCGCCTCCACTGCCCATGCATGCAGTCACCAGCTCAGTCCCTTTCTCACACATGATCCTCTTTAGTGCCCTTTCTCTTCTATCTACTTTCATGGTTTCAGCCCAGACATTCCAGGAAAATCTCTGCACTTTTAATAAGAAAATAAAATTGTAATAATGGTGTGAAAAATATAATAAGGTGAGTTCAACCTCTGTGACAGAAAAGGGGCAGGTCATAAGGATTAAAGCTGAATGAACTGTAATAGAGAATTTTTTTCATTGAGAAAAATAAGGTTCCTAATCTAGATAGTTAGAAATGACTCTTGAGCATCCTCTCTATTCCACTCTGCCCCTTCTCTGCCTTTATAGCTTCCAGCAGGTGCAATTCACCAAGGATTCAAGGTTTGGGTCAGTGCGTGTGACTGTGCATAACAAGCGTAAGAAAAGCCTTTTTAGTGCCTACGGGTAGCAAAAACTTAGTGATACACTCTGTTTTTTGATGTATGGGGCCACTTGGCCTGTGAATTCACACCACACAAACCAAATTTGAGTCAGTGTGTGTTTATGTTGTGTGATGCAAAAGGTAGGATCAGATACAATAGTGTTATCTACCTCTTCTGCCTGGTAAATTACTTGAGAATTCCGTTCAGATTCTTCACTAATTCTTTATGAAATTCAAAATATATAAAATGTTTTTATTTAGTATTAACAATTTTTATTTTAAAAACTTATCCACATGCCCTAGCTGGTTTGCTCAGTGATTAGAGCATCAGCCTGCAGACTGAAGAGTCCCGGGTTCAGTTCTGGCCAAGGGCATGTACCTCAGTTGCAGGCTTGATCCGTGCATGTTGGAGGCAACCAATTGATGTGTCTCACAGTGACATTTCTCCCTCTCTCCCTCTCTCCCTCTCTCCCTCTCTCCCTCTCTCCCTCTCTCCCTCTCTCCCTCTCTCCCTCTCTCCCTCTCTCCCTCTCTCCCTCTCTCCCTCTCTCCCTCTCTCCCTCTCTCCCTCTCTCCCCCTCTCCCTCTCCCTCTCCCTCTCCCTCTCCTCCTTCCACTCTCTCTGAAAAGCAATGCAAAAAAATATCCTCTGGTAAGGATTAAAAATAAAAATAAATAAATTACCCACATGCTAAACACTGAAGAACTGTAATAATTCTTCACACAAGTATAGACATGGTTTAAAAAGCAATTTTAAATATATTATCTAATTTGGTATCTTAGCAACATATTATGGGTTAATTTTGCTTTTGGGACCTAAGCTGGGGGCCTAACCACTATTTAAAACAGGTCAGCAAACTATAGTATGAAGGCCAAGTTGGACCCACAGACTGCTTTTGTACAGACTAAGAACTAAGATTGGTCTTTATGTTTAAAGAAGATCATCAACAAAACCAAAAAATTCCAGAGAACATATGACAGAGACTGAAAATATTCAGAGACAAAACTGAAAATATTTTACTACCTGACCCTTGACAGAAAAAATTTGTTGACCCTGATGTAGAACATTATTTCTCTGAAAAGGTGTTTTGAGTTCCTTCTTGAAAGGTTATTCACAAATTAAGTTTTGGGGTTATCACATGTTTCTAAGTCAGGGACTATTTTTTAAAAGGATTTAGTCATGTATCTATATGAGAAAATACAATATAAATACAATATAAATAGTATGTCTTATGATGCCCTATTCATATGTGTAAAACAAGGTTATACAAATCCATATTACACATATATAGAGAATTTCTAGAAGGGTAAACAAAAATATGCTAACATTCATTGCCTCTGGGAGGTGATCTTTGGGGGCTCATTGGGGAAGGGAACTTTTCATTTTATTCTCTTCAGTATATTGGGGATTTTTTTCTAATCATGAACATATGTTTTTATACATGGTACATAAGGACAGTAAAATATTCTAACTTAAGTTAGATTTATATATCTAAATACATAACTATATATCCTCCTTCCTCCCCCATCCCCCAAATAATTTTTTTTTTTGGTGGTAAATAAAGACATTTTTACTTTTTCCTGGAACATCATGTGTGGATTCCCGAACCAGAACCCACCCAGTTCACACATTGGCTGTGGAACTGAGCTGGTTTGGGGCAAGTAAACTGTCTGGGCCTGGGCAGTTTGTCCCCAAGGGTGCGCTGCCGTTTTCTGTTCATCCAGAGACAGGGTTTTGGATAACACATTGTGCCTCTGGGCAGAAGACAGGCACCCATGCGCATGGTGTTGCTGGCAGAGGGCTGAGCCTCCGAGAGCACCTTAGCCCAGTACTCGCCAAAGCTGTGCAGTTTGTCCAATCTGGACTAATGGATGGGTCTGTGCTTGCAGGATCCACTCACTCATCAGCTCCACCCACTGGTTCTCTGTCTACATGCATTTAGTGAGCTCATGGTCTGTGTGACTGGTAGGGATCACTTTCCCTGCATCCCCAGGGCTGGCACTCCCACTGTCAGAATGGGAACTCTGAGCTCATTCAGCAGGAAAGAGGAGGCTTGGAGCTGGAGATCAGCTATGCCCATTGGGTAAGGAAGTTATGCTGAGGTGGGGGTGGGGCAGGCTAGGAGGAAGGACAGGTTGCAGAGCAGAGCTTGTGTGTGTGGGAGTGGAGTAGGGCTGTCAATAGATTTGGAGATTCAGGCTTTCCCTGGGTTGGGGGAGGGATTGAGGCTGAGAGAATACATCATGACAAAGTAGGATTTATCACAGGAATGTGGGGTTGGTTTGACATTAAGTCAGTCAATGCAGTTCACCATATTTACACATTAAAAAAAAATAACCATATGATCATCTCAATAGATGCAGAAAAAGCATTTGTCTCAGAAAACTAGGAATACAAGGGAACTTCATCAGTCTGATAAAGGGCATCCACAAAAAGCCTACAGCCAACATCATACCTAATGGTGAACAACTGAACTTTTCTACTCTAGGATCAAGACAAGGATGTCAGCCGGCCGGGCGTGGCTCAGTGGTTGGGCATCGACCTAGGATCCAGGTGATCGGGTTCGATTCCCGGTCAGGGCACATGCCCGGGTTGCGGACTAGGCAGCCGATCAATGACTCTCTCATCATTGATGTTTCTACCTCTCTCTCTCCCCCTCCTTTCCATTCTCTGAAATCAATAAAGATATGTTTAAAAAAAAAAAAAAAAGACAAGGATGTCCACACCACTTCTATTCAGTATTATGCTGGAGTTTCTAGCTAATGCAGTAATGCAAGAAGAAAAAAAAAGGCATACAGATTGGAAAGGAAGAAATATAATTGCCCTTGTTTACAGATGACATGTCTATGTAGAAAATGCTAAAGAATCAACAAAAAAGCCAGTAGAATTAATGAGTTTAACAAAGTCACAGAATATAAAGTCAAAAACAGTTTATCTCTGTATATTAGCAATGAACAATTGGGAATTTAAATAAAAATTCCATTTACATAAAAATATGAAATACTTGGATAAAATTTACCAAAATATGTATAATATCTGTACACAGAAAATTACAATGCTGAGGGAAAATGAAGATTTAAATACATGAAGAGATCTGCAATGTTCCTGAATTGGACAACATGGTATCATTAAGATATCAACTCCTAAAATTTATGGATTCAAGGAAATGGAGTAGGCAGGCCATCTGAGGCAAGGGACACTTCAATGGGAAAACCCTGAGGCTGGCTCTGCAGCTCTACCTCCAATGTGAGTCTCAATCAGCAAGCAGTTCTTTAAGACTTGGCCATTCCAGATCTTGGGAAACCAACACTTTTGGGTTGGAAGGCATTCCTTGGTCATTGGAGCCCCTTGACCACTCACTCATTCAGTTTCTGTGCATCTCCCAGCTCACTTGCTCTCAGAACATCTTCCAATTGTGCCTTAGGAGTGACAGTCTTCTTGGCCTCTGGCCCTTGACGGGATCCCTAAATTAATCTCCAACATCTTATACTGAAAGTGGAAATTCCAAGATGCTCCCCTCTGGTGATACTCCGTAGACACACTTCTCTCTGTTTTCTCCCTCTGGGGCACTGCCCTTTCATGGCTGGAGTTTGATGGGACACAACTCCACTCTCATTGCTTGGGTCATATCCTGCCATTGTTTGACTTGGAGTGATTCTGGACTGCCTCTCCTATTCCCCCTACCATGCAGTCCCACTTTGCCATACTTGATCCATGAGGATGGGTGTGAGGAGGTAAAAGTTTTGTCTGTTCTTTTCCTTGGACCATGGGCCTTATGTGAACGATGACCAATATCTCAGGGCCTTCTGTCCTTCCTTGCTTAAAGCTGAGGAGGCGGAAAAAGGACTATCCAGAATGGGGACTGAGTTTGTGATTGGCTTGTCTCCCTACCAGCCTAACGGCTTCTTTTGAAAAGCTAAGCAACCTTGGCCTAGCCATCTCTGAAACATGGGTGGCTGAAAGAGAAAGGTGGACTGGGTAAGGGGCCATGGTTGGGTCTCTATCAACTTAACAGTTTTATGGATTTGAGGACCTTGAGAGGTAAGCTCTACCTTTGCTGTACCCCAAACCATGAACTCTGGGCTTCTCGTGCCTGTTTAATGCCTGGTCAAGGGAGGAAAGCTTCCAAGAGGTATTCAGGTAGTGTTCCTGATTTACTGAAGGTGTGGAATTTCCAGTTTCCAAGTGGCTATAGGACTTTACAGGAGGAGACAGCGTGTAATTGGCAACAAGCCATGAACTATAGACATCTCTATAGAGTTCCTCTGGAGACATCTACCCAACTTCTTGTCCAAGTAAATCTTTAGGGTGTTTTCTGGCTACTTTTGGTCTAGGCTCTCCCTTGAACCCCTTGATAAGTCATTTCTTGAGTGACATAGAAAGTCTCTTTTTCTTTCTTTTTTTAATTTTCACCCAAGGACATGTTTCCATTGATTTTAGAGAGGAAGGGTGAGAGAGAACAAGAAAAACATTGATGTGAGAAACATTGATCAGTTGCCTCCTGTACGTGCCTCGACAAGGGATCAAACAAACCCGCAACCTAGGTATGTGCCCTGACTGGGAATCAAACCAGCAACCTTTTGGTGCACAGAATGATAACCAACTGAGCCACTCCAGCCAGGCTGAGTGTGCTTTGAGAGGGCATTTCAGCCTTCTGTGAGGCTGGCTGCCTCCAGGTGCAATATGTGATATCAAGCAGTGCGTCCCGTGGCCGTGAGTTTATTCCCATTCCTTGCTCGCTGTGAAGCAAGTCCCCTGGTCAAGTACCGGGCTCGGTGGGATTCCATGCTTGTGGGTCAGGCAATCCTCACGACCATCGGAAGTCAAAAGCACCAGGATGAAGACAGTGGAAATATTAAAGAAAATAGAGGGTGTCAATTTATAACAGTAGGCAAGTGGAGTGGGAAAACAGGGAAAGCAAAAGGACTCTGTAGAATCAGAAAATCGATCTTGTTCTGTCATCTTGGATAGAAGCTACCCACTTCCACAGTCTGCAGATTCTGGAAAATTCCTAAGAATTCTCAGTCTGAGGTCTCCTATTGGGATGGATGTCTTGTAGTCAGGAGAAAGCAATGTGTCTTTTTAGTTGGCAAACAGGTGAACACTTTGGGGTTTTATGCTGTGTCAGTCGTTAACAGTGGCGGATAAGGCCCTTTCCATTGAGGCTCAAGGACAGTTTTCCTCTGATGTCTTTTCAGACACCCTATCTCCATGTTGCAGATCATGCAGAGGCTATTTAGGTGGGTATTTTGGAAACCTAAAGACAGGAAAAAAAAAAGTTCCAACCACTTTCCCTTCTTGCATGCCTGTTGCTTCCACCAATGTCCCCAAGGGTGGGAGCCATTTCATAGTCCAGTCTGTCTTCCCTCTTCTCCAGAGAGCCACACGGGGCCGGGTGCAGGCAAATACTTAGGGGGGAAAGCTGAACGGGATGGCATTGTGCCCACCTTGCTCGCAGGGGGCTCGCTCTCAGCTGGCAGCCACTGGTTCTTCCCGCGTGTCCAGCCCGGTGGGTCTGCGCTGGAGCATGCACGCTTCAGTCCTGAGAGCCTGGCCTGGGGCCAGGGCAGCACTCACTGCGTGATGAAGCTGGAGGAGCGCCTGCAGCCATGACCACATTCCCATCCAGTGTGCGAATGGCGGTGAAATCACCGCAGCTTCCTGTGGGGAGGCCAGCGCCATGACCCGGGCCCAAAGGGAAGCTGCTGGCAGGTAGATGAACAGAAACAGATTTTCCAGAGTGCCGAGACCTTGCATCTCACTCCACCCAGGGTCGTTATCTTTTCTTTTGACTTCCAGCATCGCAAGACTGCATTTGTAAGAAGGGTTTTCTGACATCCTCGCTGGCTCCGGGTGGAATGGGCTGCCGTGGGAAGCTCTGAGTTCCCTGCCTGGGGCGCTGGAGAACTACTTGGCAGAGGTGGTGTGGAGGTGGGGAGGACGACTCCAAGGCCCAAGATGCGGTGAGTCTTTGGTGCCCATTGTCCCTAGGACGCCGCCAGAGGTTAGCAATCTGATGCGGATTTTGCAATGCAGCTTTGAGGTTGGTGATGCAAGTTCATTCAGGAGAAAACTGTGGCTGGTGAGATGGACCCCAGGCTGCTGCTGGGGCTCAGAGGGTCTGACTCACGCTTCACAGCCCCTGCCAGCATTTCAGAGAGAAGCGATGTTGTCTCTCATCCCCTCCTCCCCTAAAAGTAGGCGGCTGGTCTTCAACTCTCCTCTCTTTCACTCCACACCACCCCCCTGGGAAATCTCAACCGCACCCCTGGCTTTAACCCTTACCTCTGTGATGGTAACTCCTAGCTCAGTGTCTTCAGCCTTGACCTCATTCCTTAGCAACAGACCCGTATAACCAACAGTTTATTGGATTATCTCCATCTCATCACCCGACATCTCAAACACAGTGTGCACCGAACTAGGATGTTTTCTCCTGCCTTCAAACATGACACCCCTCACCCAGCCAGCCACCCATACGGAAACTGTCCTCCGTCTCCACCTTAAGTCCACTTCTATTTTGTGTCCTTGCCCTGTGTAATTCACCCCTACAGTGCCTCCCGTGGGTCTTATTTTTTTAAAACTTTATTTTTCAATTACAGTTTGCATTCAATATTATTTTGTATTCGTTTCAGGTGTACAGCATAGACAGTGCCTTAAAAAAAAAAAGTCAGCCTTTTTTATAGCAATTGTATTGCCACCGGTTTCGTGACCCCTCTCCTGGGCCTTGCTGCCTGGCCTCGTGACTGATCCCTTTATGCCGTCTCCCTTTCCCAACCCCCACACCCCATGCTGCTGCCAGAGCGACTGTCCTTCAACCTAAGTGGGATTGTGTCCCTCCCCTCCAAACAAACAAGCTTAAAACATAAAAAGACCGCCAATATCAAGTGTTGGTGAGGATAGAGCAACCAGAACTCCCATGCATTCCTGGTGAGTGTGTAAATGGACAAAAAACTTTGGAAAACTACCAGTGTCTATTCAAGTAGTTATGTGCATACCTTACGATCCTGCATTTTCATTCCTAGATGTGTACCCAACAGATGTACATCCATGAAAGCACCAAAGATCATCGTGCAAGAAGGTTGACAGCCCCCAACTGGAAACTACACATGCTCATTAATAACTGTGATACATTCTTGAAATGCGATATTAGCAATGATAAAGAACAAACTGAGTTTATGTATAGCAGCATAGATGAGCCTTGAAACATTATGCTGAGTGAAAGAAGCCAAATACAAAAAATAGGGAAAACTAATTTGTGGTGTTAAAGTCAGGATAGCAGTTTCCCTTGGGATTGAGGAGATTCTGAAAGAGTGCAAAGGGGTTTTAGGAATGATTTGTATTTTTATCGGGCTGCTGTTTACATAGGTGTGGTCAGTTTGTGAAAATATTTGCATTTTGTGTATGTTATATTTCAATAAAAAGTGTATGAAAACATGCCCACCCATGCCACACACCAAAACAAAATTCCTTTCTTATTCCTCATACCCAGAAGAAGCGTTTCCAAACCTAGCAGAACAGTCCATTTCTCCATGATGTGACCCAGTCTAGCAGGCCACCTCCTTCCCACCTGTGGCACGTGTGCCATCCACACTAGATCACTTCCCATTCTCCTCACACATCTCGGTGCCCTTGCTGTTGCAGTTCCTTCAGCCTGGAATTCCTTTCTCTATCTGGCTCCATGCTGAAAATGTCACCTCCTCTGTGCCACCTTCCCTGATTTCTCAGACCAAACATCTCTCCTGATGTTGCATTCCCACAGCGTAGTGCTTTTCCCTCTCTCATGGCTCTTAGCTCTCTCTGCTTGCATGTTTCCTTGACTGGAAATAAACCTCTGAAGTTGTAGGAACAGTGTCTCATTCATCTATGTAAAACCTCCTGGGGACAGTGCCTTGCCTACTACCATGCTTGAGCTAATAAATGTGTGACAAATGATTGAATGCGTGCTCTGAGTTAAGCCGAGGTCGGTACTGCCAGAAAGCCAAGATACCCAGCGTGCCTGCAAGAAAGCTTTGCCAAGAGCCAAGTCCCTTTGGAAGTAAACACATCCTGCAGTCCTTTATTGGCTGCTGACAGCCAAGTCGATGTAAATGTGTTGTGCAGCATTGTGGGCGTGTCCAATTTGACTGGGTGAGACTGAGCAGCCCCACTAACATGAATAAGCCGTGCAAATATGTGATTAATGACCATGTCGCTCCGTGTCAATTCATAATCCCAGGTAATTAGCAGATAGATAATTGGTGGGAGAATGGGAGGTGCTGATGGATGTGCCATCACTTGGGTGAAGCTAATGATCCCCTATGGATTAAGACCCACCCTCTGTAAGTGTTGATGGCTTCTATTTGAAATGCTCCTTTTGAAAAGGCCTAGATCCAAGGAAAGGTGTCAGGAGCAGGGTGTTGGCATCAGCACTCATTTTCTGGGCTGCTTCCATGGAAGGTGGGTGGATGGGACCCACTGCTGCCAGCCTAGTGCAGGCAGCTCAGAGTCTGTACTGCCCCTGACTTGGTGGGTTATCCTAAGTACGTCCTTCCTCCACTCTTGCTCTTACCATTTGTCTAATGACGAAGGGTGGGAGGGGTGAGGTGGGCATGCTGATTTGAGAACCCATTGTAGACAAGAGTTTCCCTACTCTGCTCCTTTTTGGCTACCTCAGAGGCGTGGTTAGCTGGCCTGGATGATAGGGTGCTATGGAGAAGATATTCTGGGGGTGAAAATAGACACCTGAGATGTGAGCGGACAGTATCTTACAGGACCTCAGGCAGCTAGGTGTCCACCAAGATGGGTCCACCTGCTTGCACAGTGTTGAGTCATCACTGGTAAGTGGCTGGCTAGCCAGTGACTCCATTTCCCAGGACCCTTTGCACTGAGCTGGGACCTTGGAAGTGAAGATGTTTTGTAAAGGGTAAAATTTGGGCCATGACAATGGTTATTCTAAAGAGATGGACTAGATGTTGGAAGATGGTTCAGATTTAGAAGTTTTAACTTTTTAAACTCCTGTATAATTATTTTTTTGTCATAGACCATCGTTTTGTCCTGAACCCAATGACAAATTTCTTTTTTCAGAAGTTTTCTTCCAGGTGACAGTTGTGTGCATGGTGACCCTGGAGTTGCATACCCTGGCAGTCCTGGGTTCAGCAACCTTCACCTGAAACATCTAACAAACCATTCATGCACAGGAGAATGGAACTTAAAGGAAGCTCTGTCACAGAACCAGGTGTAGAAAAATGAGAACTGGACTAGAAGTTGGGAGGCTAGAATGTGTTTTTTCCTATTGTTGGGTACCATAGTCCATAAATGACCTTTGGCTTATTAATTGAGCTATTTAAGTATTTCCTATATTGGCTGATATTTTTGTTCACATTGATGTGTTCACATTGATGTGTTCACATTGATGATGTATTTCTTAAAATCTCTCTTAGTATTGCCAACTTTTGCTTTCTGTATTTTAAAGCTATGTTGTTTGGTGCATACAAGTTTAGAATCATTGTCTTCCTGGTGATTGAAAAGTTTTTATTACAAAGTGACCCACCATACTTCTAGTGAGGGTCCCCCTCCCCACCATGAAGTGTATTTGTCTGATAGTATTACAGCTATACAAGGTTTATTTTATTAACCTGACATATTTTATATTAAAACATAATATTTTTAGATAATTGTAGATTCACGTGCACATGTAAGAAATAATACAGAGAGATCCTGTGTACCATTTCCTCCATTAGTAACATCTTGTAAAACAATAGTATAACAACACAACTGAGAGAGCAACATTGATATAGTCAAGAGCATTTAAATCACCACAAGTCTCCCTCATGTTGTGCTTTTATATCTACACCCGCTTCACTCCCACCTGCACCCTCTCTTTAACCCTTGGCAACCACTAAGCTGAACTTCATTACTATAATTGTTTCAAGAATATTATACAATGGAATCGTACAGCATGTAACCTATTGGATTGGCTTTTTTTTCACTCAGCATAATACTTAGAGGTTCATCCAAGTTGTGTTTATTGATAACTCGTTCTTTTTTTGCTATGTAGTATTCCATAATATGGATGTTTGTTTAGCTATTTACCCTTTGAAAGACATCTGAGTTTTTTCCAATTTGGTTCCTTTTTTTTTTTTTGGCTATTACACTTTAGTGTGAACAAAAGTCTTTATTTCTCTGGGATAAATGCCCAGGAGTGCAATCGCTGAGTCCTGTGGTTGTTGCATGTTTAGCTTTACAAGAAACTGCCAAATTGTTTTCCAGAGTGGCAGTACATTTTACATTCCCACCAGCAGTGTATGAGTGATTCAGTTTATCTGGCTCCTTGTCAGCATTTGGTGTTGTCACTATTGTTTTTCATTTTAGTCATTGAGGTAGGCATGCAGTGATATTTCATTGTGGTTTTAATTTGCAATTCCCTGATGGCTAATGATGTTACTCATCTTTTCACATGTTTATTTGCCATGGGTATATCCTCTTCAGTGCAGTATATCTTTTGCTTATTTTATAGTTGGATTGTTTGTTTTTGTACTGTTAAGTTTGGAGGATATATGTGTATATTCTAGATGTAAGCATTTTGTCAAATTGTGGTTTGAAAATATTTTGTCCCAGTTTGCAGCTTGTCTTTTACTCCTGTTAATAGGGTCTGTCACAGACAACTGTTTTTAATTTTAAGTCCTATTTAGCAATTTTTAATTTTATAGATTTTTTTTTGGTGTCAAGTCTAAGAAGTTTTTGCCTGCTTAGTCCTACATCCCAAAGATTTTCTACCATGTTTTTTTCTCTAAAAGTTTTATAGTTTTACATTCTATGTTTCAGTTCATAATCCATTTTAAATTATTCTTGTATAAATAATATTATTATTATTTTGGGGTTCTCCATTCTTTTTCATTGGTACAGTCTGTTCCTCAGCCAATCCACAGTCTTGATTACTGCAGTATATAAGAAGTCTTAAAAACTGGGTAAATGATTCCTCTCATTTTGCAATGGGCTAAATGTTTTTGTCCCTTCAAAATTCATATGTTGAAATCCTAACCCCAATGTGAGGGTATTAGGAGGTGTGGGGTCTTTGGAGGTAATTAGGTCATGAATGATATTAGTGACCTTATAAAAGGACCCTGGAGAGTTCTCGCATCTTCTCTCCACCATGTGAGGATGCAATGAGAAGTCAGCAGTCTGCAGTCTGGAAGACGGCCCCCACCGGAACCTGACCATGCCAGCACTCTGATCTGAGACTTCCAGCTTCCAGAACTGTAAGAAATAAATTTTTATTGTTGCCCTGGCTGGTGTTGCTCAGTTGGTTAGATAATAGATTGCCGGTTTGATTCCCGGTCAGGGAATATGCCTGGGTTGCGGGCTAGATCCCTTGCAAGAGGCGGCTGATTGGTGTTTCACTCTCACATTGAAGTTTCTCTCTCTCCCTTTCTCTTCCTCTCTCTCTAAAAATCAATAAGAAAATCTTTAAATTTTTGAAAATTGTTTATAAGCCATCCAGTCTATGGTATTTTGTTATAGCAGCCCCAAATGACTAAGGTATACTTTTTATTTTTCAAACTTGTTTATTCTAATTCCATTCATTGCCTTTACATAAATTTTAGAATAATCTTGTCTATATCAACAGAAGCTCTTGCTGGGATTTTGATAGGAATCACATTAATCCCCTATGTCAATTTGGGGAGCATTGATATCTTCAAATGTTGAGTTTTCCAACAATGAACATGATATGTCTCTCCATTTGTTTAGATTTTTTTTTTTATTTCTTACATCAGCATTTTATAGTTCTCAGTATACAAGTTCTGTACATGTTTTGTTAAATTTACATCTCAGTTTTTTAAGTGATTGTAAGTGGTGTTGTATTTTTAATTTCAATGCCTACATTTTTATTTCTTTTTATTGAATTTATTGGGGTAACACTGGTTAACAAAATTACATAGGTTTCAGGGGCAAAATTCTACAACATATCATTTGTACAGTGCATTGTGTGTTCACCACCCCAAGTTAAATCTCTGTCCATCACCATTTATCCCCTTATCCCCTCCTCCATCCCCAACCCCCCAGGTGATGTATGCATTTTCATTATTAGTACATAGAAATATAACTTTTGTATGATTATCGTATAGCCTGTGACTTTGCTGGGCAAAGTCAGGCAGGGCCATCACCTCCTTACTCTGAGCATTCTACTTCTTTTAATGCAGTCTCGAATAAAATTAATTATTATGGCATTCTGCTGACACTCCTGACTCACAGTGAGCATAGCACTGTCTAAGCCACCTTCACACATGCTGCCACCCATCCTGGTGTCCCTAGCTGGCCCCTGTGCTGTTTCTTTTTTGAACTCACAGCGCTACTTAAAAATATGGCAGAACTTGCATAATTTTCTACGGCACAGTCAGAAAGATCTTACCGTGGGGTCAGGTAATTTCTGGATTCTTCTTGGAGTATTTGCTCTCAATATGGAGAAGAAAGGAATGTTAGAAAACATGCCTCTCTCTCAAACAGTGTCCAAGCACAACTTGAA
The DNA here is from genome assembly GCF_054644295.1 of Miniopterus natalensis. Taxonomy (NCBI): domain Eukaryota; kingdom Metazoa; phylum Chordata; class Mammalia; order Chiroptera; family Miniopteridae; genus Miniopterus; species Miniopterus natalensis. The sequence continues at coordinate 50,043,421 of NC_142092.1, read as the reverse complement.
GCAGAAATAAGTCATGGTCACAACTCTGAGAAAACCTGAGCCCAGGTCCGGGTTGGCTGAGGTCTCCAAAGTAAGCCTCTTACTTAAGGTTGTAATGCATGTTACTCACTTCTTTTTGGAGCAGTTGATTCTAATATTAATGTCAGACATAAAGGCCAAAAGAAAGTGGATTGAATCTGCATTTATTGATACTGCACAGTCATTTTTTCAAAGGCTACAAGGTAGATTTGGACATTGTGAAACTTGGATCCTCTCTGTGGAAGTAGTGGAGGGACACTCAGGGTCACTTGGCTGGATAACCAGAGGCCCTAAGCATAGACCTAGGCTCCTTGGGGGTCAGCTCTCCTCTCCCTCCTTCCTCCTATTATCTCAGGAGGTCTCCCCAGTCTTTTCACTCTCTCTGAGTGCCAGGAGTGCAAAAAGCTCAGGGGATCCTCAGGCTTCAGGGCCCCTTCAACAAGTCTCTGCTGTCCTAGCAGAAGGACCCAAATCTTCCACCCCAAGGGGAGGAGACACCAGTGTGTGTGTGTGTGTGTGTGTGTGTGTGTGTGTGTGTGTGTGTGTGTGTATCTGCTGGCTAAGCTGGGACAGCCTGACCAGGGACTGTATAAGTAAGAGTGCTTCCTGTGTATCACTTGCCTACTGCTGCATAACAAATTGTCCCAAAACGTAGTAGCTTAAAACAACATTTATTATCTCACAGGTCTTCTGTTTCAGCGTCTCTCCCAAGCCTGCAGTCATTTCACGGTGCAACCAGGGAGGATCCACTTTCTAGTTCACTCATGCAGTTGCTGGCAGGATTTGTTCTTTATGGCCTGTTGAACTAAGGGCTCAGTTCCTCATAAGTCCCTTGGTTCCTTGCCATCGGGGCCTCTCCACACAGCATCTTACAACTTGGCAGCCTGCTTCATTAGAGCAAATGAGAGAGAGTGCTAGTAAGGTGAAAGTGATAGCTGATCACAAGAGGGACACGTTATCACCTTTGCCATATCCTGTTCATTACAAGCAAGTCACTAGAGGTCCAACCCACACTCAGTGTGAGGCGTTATACAGGCTGTGGATACCAGGAGGGGATCATTGGGAGCCGTGTCAGAAGCTGCCACCACACTGTGTGACTGTATGGAGCAGGTGGGAAGGACAGATGGGGTGTGAGGCACGTCAGGCCTAGGACAACCATAATGCTCCATTTGCAGAATAAACAATAGGACAGAGGGCAGGGGCTTGGAGACCCAAGATATCCCTGGGCACCCGGGGTCTGAGCAATCTATAAGGTTGGACACAGATCTGGGTCGGTGCTAGTCTTCAGTCCCCCTGGACTCAGGCTGGGTAACCAAGATGGGTGTTGACTCTCATGCTATTTTTTTTTAAAAAATCCTTATCTAAAGACATGCTTTGAGAAAGAGAGAGAGAGAGAGAGAGACATCAATGTGAGAGAGAAACATTGATCCCTTGCCTTCTGTATGTGCCCCAACTGGGGATCGAACCTGCAGCCCAGGTATGTGCCCTGACCAGGAATCGAACTGGCAACCTTTTGGTGCACAGGATGATGCAACCAACTGAGCTCTACTCTAGCGGGGCGCTCACGCTTCTTGCTGCCAAGCCACTTCCCTAGGTCTGCACGCTGTGAGCACCCACTGCAGGCAGGACACAGTGCCGGGCACAGCATGACACCTGGATCAATAATGTGCTGAGGGCATCCATTCATTTGTAAAAATTCGTGCAGTGTAACAGCAAGAGCATCGGATCAGAGTCTGGCCCCAAGAGTCTAGCGTGGGCTACACGCTAGATGGCCCTTTGCTGGTGGCCACCCTTTGGGCTGCAGTTCTTCATGCCAGAAATGTGAGCACAGTGACACCTCCATCTCATTCATTTGGAAGAAGATCTTGGAAATAAACTATCACACTACAGTTTATAAAAACTTTCACATTATGCTATTCCATACTCCTGTTCATGTTCAGAGGGGGACTCAAACTCACCAAACTTTAGGCTAAAGGGACACTGGAGGCCATCTGATTGCCCCCAGCCACACACACCTACCCAGTATACAGAGGAAACTACCAAAGGCAAGGGATTCACACACAAAAGTAGTGGCTAGGGAGGGTGCATCCCTGAGTGTTTCGACTTCCAGCCTAGTGCCTCCCTGAGAATCAGGAGCCTCCTGATGCAAAGTGTTATCACCTGGAAGTTCTGACACTCAAGTGGCGGCTTCAAACTCTTCTCCCACCATATCCTAGTTCGTGGTCACTGCCTCCCAGGGGAGATTTTTGGAGACTGAAAAGCACTAAACAAGTACTTGCCACATAGTTCACTGAATGTTAGCCATTGCGATTGTTCCTAGACAGGGAAGGCAGTGTTGTACCCACTTTATTGCTGGGGAAGTTGAGGCTGAGACTTCCCCAGATACCAGACCCAGAACTCAAACCAGTGCTTTTCTGATGAAGGCAGGCAGCCTCTCAGACAACAGGAAAGAACCAAACAAAGGTAAGATTTGACCTTTATTAATAATATATCATAGATTCCAGGTTTATTTCATGCGTTTGTGTGTAGTCTACTAGGACAACGGGGACAGCTCAGGCTTTCTGAGTGTGTATTCAGAAGGAAATCTTCAGTGAGACCTGAAAGTCTCTTGCAAAGAAGCGAGGTGTCCGCTGGGGCGTATAACTCCCTGGGCTGGCCAACCTGGCAGTAGTGTTTCAGGAAAGCTGTGTATGTTCATTGTAGTTTGGGATTTGGGTGGAAAGACTGTTTCAGTTCTGGGATTTTGCTCTCCTATCGGGCAGCTGCAGGTCCAGACGAGCCCCTGTTGGAAGGAAGTCAGCCCTCCGCCCCCAAGGAGGAAGGGCCCTCCTGTCTGTGGTTGGCGGCATTGTACTTGCTGGATTCCAGGCTGTCAGTCTCACAGCACAGCTCCCAGGACGCTTAGCATGCAGATTGTTTTGTTAGGTTTCTCCTACAATTAATTTGGAAATTACCCAAGTGCTCACAGCCTCTCTCAGGTGTTCTGTAACCTGTGGGCCTGCTCCTGTAGCTTCTCTTTGGTGGGACCAATGCTGGCAGAAGCCGGGAGGGTCGGGGTGGGGTGACAGGAAGCATGGCCCCATGATGGGCTTGTCTTAAACAACAGCCAGACTCCTTCAGCTTTGGAACTAAACATCCTGCTTTGTAGGATCTGAAGCAACCAAATCCACACACTTCAGAACATTATCTTTAAGCCTCACACGCTCTGTGGAGATAAGTCCACGGCGTGTGCAGGATCCACCCAGCTCAGAGGCCCAAAGAGAGAGGATTTCTCTGGAGCTCCAGTCAAAACATACACACAAGTCTTCCGATTTCCAGATCCATGGAGGAAAAATCCTCAGATTCATTGTGCTGTGGACTTTGTTACATCTGGGTTGAGTCCCTCACATGCAAAGGTCCTGTGATGAGCTCATCTTCTCGGCCCTCAGTTTCCTCATCTGAACAAACACAGCTGAAACCTGCTGCTTCCCAGGGCAGTTGTGAGGACCCAAGGGTAACGTGTGTGGAAGTGCTTTGCACACCCTGAGCACAGCCACCCTCCGATGAGGTCGGGGTTCTGCTGAGCCACTGGGAGCTGAGGAGGAGCAGCTGTGGGGGGGAGAGCCCTGCACGGGCGAAGAGGCTAGCTCACCGCAGCCGAGGAGCTACCTTCCCTGGTCCTTGGTTTCTCCTTCGATTAAACGAGGTGTCAGACTAGTAACCTTCCAGCTGCAGGCTTGTTTATAAGAATGGCAAAGGAAATATCAAAGGGAATAAGCCAAGAATCAATTCCTTTTCTTCCCTGTAAGGGTCATGTTCTGTATCAGTTAGGATGCACTTGGCTGCAAGTAACAGAAAGCTCAAGGAAGAGAGGCTTAAACTTGGAGGATGTTTGTTATTGTTAACAGTAGGGGCCCACAGTATAATGAATCGTTCAAGGGTTGGCTCGCTCAGCAGCTCAGTGGTGGCAACAGGCATCCAGGTTCTTCCTGCCTTTCTGCTTGGCCGTCCTCGGCAGGTTCATTCCTTCTCTGAGGCTGGCACCCTCAGGGTCCAGCATGGCTGCCACACTTCCAGGAGTCACACTCAACAACACTCAGAGGAAGGAAAGAGCCATTTGTCTTCCCCTCTTTGTAAGAACAAAGAAATGCTTCCCAGAAGCCTCCAGCAGGCTTTTCTGGCATCTCATTGGCCTGGAAAGTATCCTGTGCCTATTTCTAAATAATCATTGGCAAGACTGATGGAATCATCGCCACATTTACCTTGAACAAGTTCAGACTGAGCCAGGAGTACCCCAAGGGGTAAGACTTCCCCTGAAACACATGACCCACTGAAACCCTGGACAAAATCAGAGCAAAGAAAAAGGAGAGAAGATGGCAGAGTAGACAGCTCGCAGCGTCTGGCACACTTTCTCGAATATGCCAGAAAGAGGGTGTATTGTTTTATTTCTGTTCAGAGTTGCCCACTGTACCTTGTCCTCAACGTGCTCCATCTGGTCACTCTCAGCTCTACTGTCAAGCCTCCATGTCCCGTCCCCACGATAGGACATTGTTCTTTCTTCTGAGCACGAGTGCAGGGAAAATGTGAGCAGACCCCACTTTATCCAACGTTGAATAGTTGTATGAGGCTCTGATGAAAATTTAGGGTAAAAGGAAAGTGTTTCATGGAAGGAAAGGCTCATATTAAATATACTTTTCTCAACGTGTAAGAAACCCTTCACACCCTGGCCGGGTAGCTCAGTTAGTTAGAGCGCCATCCTGATATGCTAAGGTTGCAGGTTTGAGCTCCAGCAAGGGCACACACAGGAATCAAACAGTGAATCATAAATAAGTGAAACAACGAATCTCTCTCGCTCCTGCGCTCGCTCTCCCCCCCCCCATAAAAAGAAAGAAAAAGAACCCTTCACAAGGCTGCCCACAGACATGCCATGCTCCTAATCTCACTCTCTGGCCCTGAGGTCTGGACTTCTGTGAAGAGTGACGGGATCTGTTGATGTTTGAGCTGGGTCACACACCAGCTGCTGTGCAGGACATGACTGAGGGGAGTGGTGGAGGGGAGCAGGGAGCCAGCCCTGTTAAGAGGCCGGTGCTGTGATCCAGGAGAGAGATGATGGAGCCTCCCACTGGGGAGCCTTGGATATGCAAGATGGGGTGAGGTGGTTCCTGGAGAGGTAATAGTTGGAGCAAATTCATGGTGACAGGAGCACAGAGAGATGTCTGGGGAACAGCAAGTTGGCTGGAGCCTCGAGGTGCAGGAGGGGCAGCTATGGGACGGGAGGCTGGGAACAGGGTTGGCACAGGGATCATGGAGGGTCCTGAGTACCAGGTGAGTAGCTTGGGCTTTCTGCTGCAGACAGCAGGGAGCCTGCTCGCCAGGGCTGAGCTCAGCTTCGGAGAGTGGCCATGGGGAAAAATGGAGGGAGGAGGCAGGAGAGCCCATGGGGAGGTCCTGGCTGGCTGCTGGGGGCTGACAGCAGAGGCGAGGGCTGGGCTCTGTGCGGCTGTGGTTCTCACACTTTATCTCTCATTGCTGAGTGCCTCCAAGCCTGAAAAACCACGGCTGGGTTCTGCTCTGCCCACACTCAGATATCAAGATAAGCTGGTTCTTTACACCAAAGCTGAGATCCACCCTGATTCCAGCTTTCCAATCCCTTCCTCACCTGGGAGGGGCTGACAGTTGATCCCTGACTGTGTGCCCAGGTTAACCCTTCAGGGTGAGCTGGAAATCTGAGCCTCAGCTCTCAGAAGAGGGGCTGCAGGGGGCTGACAGAGGGGCACAGGCAATTCTAGGGAGCAGCCATCCTCTCCTGGGAGCAGTGAGGGCCACTCCAGGAGCCCTGCCAAAAGAGGACAGGGTCAGGGAAGGACCAGTGGCAAACTCATTCAGGATCTCCTCTCCTTCCCCCTTCCCACCTGTCCACCCCATTTTTTCTTTAGCTCTCTGCTCAGTTTGAGCTGAGAGTCACTAGCCCACACTGCCTTTCCCTCTAAGTTGTTCTAAACTGTTTATTAAACCGGTTGATGGAATTCCTCCCAGCTGCCCTGCACCCCCACCCTGCACTTTCACCTCCCCCCATGTGGTTACTTCCATGTCCATGTGCCTTTTATGAAGATGGGAGTCAAATGCAGTCTCCCTGGGGGAGGCACAGGTTCTAGTCTGGCTTGGGCACTTAGCTGTGAGAGCTTGGTTAAGCCACGTGCCCCTTCTTTAGCTCCAGAAGCTACACACACACTCATGATGCTCCTATTTATTCCTATTGTTGAGAACTCATGTAAGCACTGAGGTGAGAGTCTTGGTCTCCTGGGGAGTTTCTATGTAATTCTAGGAAAAATGCTTCCCTGATCTGGGCTCTGGCCCCATTCTTTATAGTACATATCCCTTGTCTGAACTGTTTTTAATCCGGGACATTTCCAGCCCTCCATTGTCCCCCCCTCCAGTTATCTGTCATGCCAACCCCCGCCCAGAAGTCAGCACTTCTCAGGAACAGAATGAGCACAGAAACCAAATTCTCCAGAAAGGTGTGTGCATTGGGGGAAGGGGAGGGCTGGTTCAGGTGCCCAGGATTTTGGACTGTCCAAGGGACACTTAAAATGTTCTACTAGAGGATCCCTCACCCCAGAAGGACTTGGAGATGGGGCCCCTTCTTGCTGGCTATTGTGTCCCGAGAAGAGAGCTTTACTTTTCTCCTAAACCCCCAACGACTGCAGACTTGGGGCTGGAGCTGAATGCTTAAGGGCCAAGTGTATTCCACGCTTGGGCAAATGACTGCTGCTTAGGGAGGGTACAAAGACCACAAGACAAGGTCCCCAAAGTGCCTCAGGGACCTGGGTTCCTGCCCTGGCTCTAACTGGCACCCCAGTTTTCAAGATGCTTTCAAATATACTCTCAAGTGTCATTGTCATAGTCACTGTAGGGCTGGGAACAGAGGTGAGATGCATTCTGAGGGCTTGGATTCCAAGACTCACAAAATACACCTAAGGCAGGAGGTGACGTGCTCCAGCCCAGCCTTGGCCCCCCCCCCCCCCTTCTATGCAGACAGCGCCACAAGGTAGCACTGTATTGAGGTTCTGGGTCAGAAACAGGGGACTCCTGGAAGTTATTCTGGATCTCTGATTTCAACAACATAACACATCCCCTCCCCCCATTTCTCTAAAGTTCTGCCTCTTTGCCTAGGGCATGTGCATCACCTGGGGGGCTTGTTGAAATGCAGGTTCTGGTCCAGTAAATCTGGGGTGGGCCTGAGACTCTGCATTTCTAGCCAGCTCCCAGGGGATGTCCCTGCAGCTGCTCTATGGCCCACACTTAGAGTTGCAAGGCCTCAGGGCCTCGGTCTCTGTATAAAGTGGCTGGGAGGGCGCGCCTCAACTCTAAGCCTCTCTCCAAGCCTCTCCCCGGCCCTTGGAAAAGTGCATCCTGGGTTCAAATGACCAAGAAAATTGGAGTTAGAGAATGTGAGGGTGAAAGGGGACCCGGGGCCTCGCCAGTACAGGAAGAAACTTGTTCAAGTTCTCACAGCATTTCAACTGTGATTGGGAAAAAAATTAAAAAGATCTCACAGCATTTCAATGACAAAGTTCCGGCTCAGGCCTCCTGCACAGGAAAAACAGAAACTAGAAAAAGTACTCACTGAGGTGTTTACTGTGCTTTCTCTGGGTGAACTATGTGTTCCTTTGATGTTTTTTTCTTTCTTTCTTCCTAAATTTTTTTAAAATAAGTGAATGCGTGCCAATTTTGTATTAAAAAGAGAAGTAATTTTAATAAAAGAAAATTCTCACAAGGTTCTTAGTAAATGAGATTATGTATGAATATGCTGAGTAAACTGTAACGGCACACCGCTGCTTCACGTCATGGGTGTTTAGTTCAGTTCTAATCGCCCGAGTTCATTTTAACAAAGTTACCCTCACTCTCCTGGGCACACGAATCGCCGAGATGGGGAGGAGGGCCGGCACTTTCGCCATCAACGGCTGCCAGCAGCGTCCGCTTCCCTGCGCCTCTGCCGTCTGCATCGGATTCTTTCCCCTTAAACCCGGGAGGAAGGCGCCCTAATCCGTTTTCGTGGTAAACGACCTCGGGCCAATTCTGCTTTTGTTGCTGGTTTCCTAAGCTTAATTGCAAGCAAAGTTAATTTGAAAGAAAATAAATGTTACAGCTCTGGGGCGAATTCTAACGAGCCTTGGGCAATTAGGTAAGAACGCATCTAATTATCCAGGGCCTGGGGGCGCCTCCACACGACGCTGGGGTGCAGGGCTCAGAGAGGGGCAAATGATTTTTCTGGCTTCATAACAAGAAGAAAAAATAATAATAAAGAGAAACGCGCCTCCCGTCCGAGTCCCCGGGTGGGGAACCGGGAGGTACTGTTCCACGGTTTAGGGATTCTTGGAGTTGGAATGTTCCGAGACACTGCAGTGAAATGTTCTCAGTATCCTAGTCACATGGACTGGAGGGTCTGCACGAGACCCCCCGGGGTGGCAGACGCCAGAGAGGACCCTCGCTCTCCCGTGCAGCAGCGTCCTTTCTAGCCAGGCCTGCCTGGGTGGCACGCGAGCTTTGGGTGTTGCCAGGCGGTGGGAGGCCAAGACCGCTGACGCTCTGTCAACACCTTGATCCCAACTCTCCAGGGTCCCTTTGTCTCTCCCCGCGCCCACAGTACACACCACGTTCCTTCCTGGCTGCGTCCCCTATTTCTGGGACAGACCCTCGTTTTTGACATAATCTCACTTGTAGTCCTAGTTGACAAGGAGCGTGGGGAGCGAAGACACCTGCGCTTTCCCACCCCATCTCTCTTGGGGTAAGGTGGCACTGTTTTATTTTAAAGCCTTTCCTCCCTCCTGTGCCCGGTGCTTTACAGTTTACAGAGAGGTTTTTTCACCGCTCCAGTGTTGCTTAACTTTAGGAGGACTCTGTGAGGTGGGGGGTCACACATTCCCATTCACAAGTGAGGACACTAGAGGAGAGCGGACTGGTGTAAGGTTATTGGCGCTGTGAAAGCACTGGACTTGGTAATTAAACAGCAACAGAGAAAGGGTACACTCCTGTCCTAACCAGACACATACCATCATTTTCCAGCCCCAATCCCCTGGCTGGGCTGTTACCAGCCAAGGACAAAACCCTTGGCTGGAGGACTCTCAATTTCAGGGCTTCCAACTCGGCAAGGCATCCTGACTTCTGCCTGGGAGAGCCTAACTGTCTAGCTGTGCATGGAGAATCTTTGAATTTCATGCCAGCAAGGGTCCATATGCAGATGACGCCCAACACCTAGACTTTTCCAAGGTCACAAGGTTAGGATTTGAACCCGGACCCACTGGCAGAAGGGTCAGTGCTCCAGCTGCCTCCTGCCTCCAGGTGCTCATTTAGCACCACCAAAGTTAAAAAGACCACCATCTAGACCATACTGTCCAGTACAGTATCATCAGTCACACAGTGCCATCGAGCACTGGGCATGTGGCTAGTCCAAATTTAGATGAGCTATAAGTGTAAAATACACTCCCGATTTTGGAGACTTAGTATGAAAAACGTAAAACATCTCAATAATGTTTATATTGATTATATGTTGAAACGATAATTTGGATATATTGGGTTAAATACAAAATATTATTAGTTAATCTTGTTCCTTTTTATTAATGTGACTAATAGAAAAATTTAAATTACACATGTAGCTTGCATTCTACTTCTATTGGACAACACTGAATTAGACAGATACCCGCCTGGACTGAAGCACATTCACAAATCTGTGAAGAGTACAACACAATCAATCCCCAAAATAAAAAATAAAAAGTACCAGTGTTTTTCAGTCTTCTTTCTTACATCCCTCCCGAACCCTTCCTTAGCAAGTTATGCAGGAAGAGGCTGAGTTTCTCTTGCCAGAACTCACTTGCTTGAAGATTTTTATTAAAACAGTTCCTCTGAACACTCAGGTTTATCTGAAAGCTGTGCCTGAGCTGCTGAAATATTTAACGCTGGACATTTTACTCCAGAATAGAAATTTACAAGATTTCTCAAGAGAAGGGTGGGAAAGTTGTTGGATTTTCTGCCTTTGGTTAGCTTGCTGCTCAAAACAAACAAACGGATACAAAACAAAAAGTCCAGCTTCTTTCTAAAGCTTACTTCACCGACCACCTCAATTTTTCACCTTCCTTTTTGCCCGGCAGAGACTGCTGAGGTATGGCAGAGGGTGCTAGGGATTGAGCAGCCAACCCCATACACTGAAAGCTGTCACCAATGGGCTCCCCTGAATCCTTGTCATCTCTGAACTTCAGTTCATCCACTGAGTCCAGGGCTGCTTGATGAAAAGAAAGAGCGGACAATGGACAGATGTATTTCTACCTGCCTCATTGGAAAATCAGGTTTAGGACCCAGATGAAACAGCTGCCAAATGATCAGCACATCATGCTCAAAAGATTCAAGAAATTATGATCTAATCACTGCCTGGAGCTAATCCAGAGACTTTAGATTAGACGCTTGCCATGAACTCTGTTCTGATTCCCTGGAATAGGGTTAGTTTAGGCCCTGGGTGGCCCATGGATGCTGCCAAATATGCAGGGCAGCATCCACCGTGATAGGGCCCTTAAAGATCATATGAATCCTGCAGCCCTCTTATACAACAGATGGGGAGACCGGGGTATGGGTGACAGGACTGAGTCATACTGTGGGGCTGAGGCACAGTCCAGACGCAGCCGGCTCTCCTGTTCTGAGGCAGGGAAAACCATCCCTAGGCCAAGCGAAGCAGAGCGATTTCTCCAACTGAAAAACAAAAGGAAACAACAAAAACCGACTTCTTTTGCAAACTTGTCTTCCTCACCTTAAGCAGGAAGACGCTATTGGAGCCTTTTATTGCAGTAACATAGTTAAAGGCACAAGAGGCGAAACCCCTGTAAAAAGGCCCATTTCCCGAAGTACAGGGAAGAGTGAAGTCATGTGATTTCCCACGATTCGGATCCTAGAGTCTGGTGTAGACACTACGCCGCGCCCCTGAGAGGCATGTCTTTAGGAGCTTCCCCGGACTGAGGGTCCTTTGTCCCAGTCAGTGGGCTGAGGCTGCCTCTCCCCACTGCCACTGACAAAGTGAGCCAGGTGCACGCGCTGCGCTCGGCGGCCGCGGCGCTCCCGTCCGCCGTCCCTTCTGTGCAGCTCTCCGTTCGGCCCTCTCTCCAGTCCTGTCCTCGGGTCTTGGGGATACTTAGTTCATGTAAACAGCCGAGGCATCTACGAGTTTTCGACCGTATGCTGGGCTCACATGGCGGACACGAAACGATCCACCCCGCCCGGATAGGCGGCCACGTGGCGCGCATGGTAGGCACCTGCACTGCCCCCTCCGAGCTGCCCACCGGGGTTGTAGCAGGGCGCCAGCGCTCCGAACTGGCCAGGCGAGGTGCGCCCGTAGAAGTCCACGGCGGGCTCGACGCCGCCACTGCCGCCCCCTGCGGGGGGCGAGGCGGGCCCAGCCAACCGGCCGGCCGCCGCGAAGAGGGCGCCGCCGGCCCCCTGCGGGTAAGCGCCGTCGGGGCCCGCGTAGGCGGCCGCGTAGGCGGCGGGGTTGGCGGGTCGGGCGCCCGCGCAGCCTGCGGGCTGGTAGCCGGTGGTGGCGGCCGAGGCGCTGGCGGAGGCAAAGGCGCAGGAGCCCGCGGGTCCCGACGGCGCGGGGCCCAGCTCTGGGCTGAGCGGCCGCTCGGGCACCAGGCCGAAGACGCGGCACGGGCCGGGCGACGCGGCGGGGTAGTAGACGGGCGGCGGCGCGGCGAGCGGCGGCGGGGCATAGCCGGCATAGACGGCGCCCGGGTAGGGCGGGCGCGCGGCGGGCACGGCGCCCGGGAAGATGGCGGCGGCGGCGGCGGCTGCGGCTGCGGCCGCGGCGGCGGCGGCGGCGTCGTGCATGTAGGCGGGGTACGTGGAGAGGTCCGAGCGCTTGAAGCGCTTGCGGCGGCGCAGGAAGCTGCCGCTCTCGAACATGTCCTCGGCGTTGGGGTCGAGCGCCCAGTAGTTGCCCTTGCCCGGGCGGCCGGCCTCGCGCGGGATCTTGAGGAAGCAGTCGTTGAGCGTGAGGTTGTGGCGGATGCTGTTCTGCCACTTCTTGGGGTTGTCGCGGTAGAAGGGGAAGCGCTCGGTGATGAACTTGTAGATGCCGCCCAGCGTGAGGCGGCGCTCGGGCGCGTGCGCGATGGCCATGGCGATGAGCGCGATGTAGCTGTAGGGCGGCTTCCCGCGCTGCAGGGGGCGCTTCCGCCGCCGCCCGCCCGCGCCGCGGCCCGCCGCCTCCGCCGGGACCCCGGCCGCCGCCTCACCGCGCTCCTCCTTCACGGCCGCCAGGGCCTCCGGCTGCGGCGGCGGCGGCGGCGGCCCGCTTTCGGCTGTCATGGTGCAGCCGTCGCGTCCCCGCCGAGCGCTCCTGTCGAGGATCGGGGGTGGGCCCGAGAGCCGCAGCCCCGGCGCGCAGGGCCACGGGAACGCACGCCGGCCCCTCCGCCCAGAGCGCTCGGGGGCCCCGCGGGCTGGCACCGGGGGCACGACTTTCCCGGCAGGGGAGCGCCGGAGGCTTGGCACCCGCGGTTTCGGGGCTGGCGCGGTCGGGGCAGAGGCTCAGGAGTGTCCCGCCCACCGACGGCACTGCTCGTGTTCTGGAGCTCGAGGCCAGGCGCCGGCAGCGGCGAGGCGACCGGGACGAGGCCCCCGTCGCGGGCCGAATGGTCCTTTGGGCGCTGGTGCCAGGCGGGCAAGGGGTCTGGAAGTGGTCCTGGAGCCGAGGCGCCTGCAGCTGCTCTGGGTTTCCCGCTGGTCAGAGGATAACCGTCGAGGTCGTGCTACGGCCCCGAAGGCCGGGAGAAGGGCACTGAGTGAGGGCTTGTGCACTCTGACGGGGGTCGCTAGGCCGCGCCCTGGCGCCCGGGCTGCGGGTCGCGAGGAGGGCAGGGAGGCGAGGCGCCAGCGTCGAGGCCTCGGCGCGGGGCGGGCCGGGCGGCCGGCGACTCCCTTTCCGCAGCGTTGGCCTCCGCCACCGAGACCGCTGGCGAGACTCTCCCCTGAACAAACCGGGACCGGCTCCTCCCTCCACCGGCTTCTTCTCCTTAAAGGCGCCAGGAAGCTTGGGGCGGCGCCCGTTCCCCGCCCGCCCCCCAACTGCCCGCCCCCTGGGCCCCGATGCAGCACCCCAGGTAGGAGCAGCTGTGGCGGCGGGCGGGAGCCCCAAACGTCAGAGCGGGGAGGGTGCTTGGAGATCCCTCGGCCCGGCCTCCCGTGCACGCCGAGGGGGAGACTGAGTCCGGGAGAGGCCAGGGACTGTCTGGGGAGATCTTGGCGCCGGAGCTCAGCGCTTCCGGACTTCCCCAGCCTCTGCAGAGGCTGAGACCGCAGGTGAAAGGAGGGGTTTGCCGTACTGCGTCCCCAGGGGGTGAGGACCCGCAAGGCGGCGCTGGACTCTTGTTGGTGGGGGTCGGGAGGGAGAAGATGTTTCAGGCGACCGGCTCCCCAGGTCTCTCAGGGATGACTTGCAGACCCTCGTCAAGGCTGCTGGCCCGTTCCCCTCCAGGCCCGCTCCTTTCAGGCGACGATTCCTAGACCCGAGAGGGGAGCCGACTCGTCGTAGCCCCGGCGCGACTCAGCCGCTAGCGGAGCCTCACCGCCGTCTGTTGGGGCTGCGCCGCCCGTCCGTGCCGGAGGCAGCCACTTTCTCTCCGTGGGTCCTAGACTCCTCGGCTGCGCGGAGGGTGCGCATCTCTGGGTCCTTCGGAGGAAGGACCGCCCTCGACCCGCAATCACCTGTCTTTCGGTGACTCGAGACCCCCGTGTGTGTGGCGCAGCTTAGAGGGTGAAGGCCGGGCTCTGCCCTCTCGTGGTCACCCCTCCAGTTCGCCGGGGTCAGGAAGGGCGCCAGTGCCTCCCGAGACCCCGCGGGCAGCTGAGCGGGAGGCGATGGCCTGGGGGCGCTCGGAGCCCGCGCGTCCCGGGGAAGGGGCGGGCCCGCGGGACCCTTTTGCTTCGCGGTGTCGGGTTTCCGAGTTTGTCCCCGCGGGCCCCGGAGGCAGGGCGAGCCTCGGACCCCTCCCGAGACGCCCCGCAGCGGCTGCCCCGCCTGCCAGCTTCGCCGCGCAGTCTTTCGCGAAAAGACCTTGAGGATGTCCCTTCGGTGTCGCAGGACCTCAGTTTTATGCTCTGTGAATGGGGGCGGGGGCGGCGTTCGGGGGCCCCTTCTATCTTAGGATTCCGGGCTTTGGTGCGGACTCCAGAGGCTTTTGCTGGGACGCAGCTTTCCTGGGAGGGAGCGGCACTGCCTGGACTTCGGGGTGGGGGTCAGTCCTGTTCCTCGGGGCGGCGAGCTGGGGCGGCTCAGCCCCGGCGGGCGCTGGGCAGCGGCCTTCGGCAGACGGAGGCCGAGCCCAGAGCCTCGCTCCGCGCCACCGCCTTTCTCAGCGGAGGGCGCTGGAGGACGGCAGGGGCTCCGCTCGCCCGGCAGAACTCCCGGCTTCCTTCTTACGAAGTAACACAGACCTGGAAAAAAAAAATCTATGTTTAACCCAGTTGTTTTTCCAAAGGGGGGAAAAGTTTAATTTCTTTTTTATTTTAACCGGGTTACATCATATCAATCTTATAATACTTGATTTTGTGGTTCTCTATATTTCCAAAATTCTAAGAGTAAGATTTCCAGATTTTAAATTTTGGATCCCTATCCTAACGTGATTCCATAAAAATCAAAGACTTCACATTCTATAGTTCTAAGATTCCATGACCAGAAGTCTAAATTCTGTCACTGTGACTATATGCTTGTGAATTTAAGCTTCTGGGCAAAGTGTAAAAGTGTATTCCTCATATTTTAAGACTCTGGGACTAAGATTTTTGTGCCCGAAAATATGATACCACTTCTCAAGATTTTAGATATTTTTGCAGTTCTAAGATATATATTACTTAATTTGAATTTCTGTCTGGGAATTTCTGATTGGAAGATTTGGTTCCTATAGATCCACAACTCTCTTCTTCCTTAAGCTCAAAGTGTTAGTACTGGATCCACTAGTCTTTAACTCAAAGAGTCTAATTCTAATAATTCTCGTAATGTTCGTGACATTGATTTTGATCGGTCACGACTTTGATTAGTTCCCATGAGTTTACGATTCTGTACTTTTAAACTCCAGTGACTAAGGTTAGAAGCCTTCATGTCTCAGGATTTCTTGATCCTGGAGGTTTCTTGCCTGCAGTCTCATTCTTCTAGAATTCCGATCCCTCCTTCTTAAACAGCGCTGCTAACGAGCAGCCTAAGAGTTAACATCCAGACCAGCCCGCATGGCTCAGCGCTTGAGCACCTACCTAGGATCCGGGAGATCGAGGTTCGATTCCTGGTCAGGGCACATGCCTGGGTTGCCAGCTAGATCTCCAGTCGGGGTGTGCAGGAGGCAGCCAATCAATGACTGGCTCATCATTGATGTTTCTATCTCTCTCCCTTTCCCTTCCTCTCTCTGAAATCAATAACATACATATATATAAAAAAAACACAGTTAGCATCCAGACATTAGAATTCCCTAGATTCTAAGATTTTCCTGAACAAAAAGTTCCTGAGGATTCTAGTTCATAAATGTTTTATTCTAATGATGCATTTCAAAATTCTATACTTTGAAGATTCTATGAATCCACGATGTAAATTTTTAATTAAAGGATTTGATGAGTGAACTGGGACAGTTTACCCGTTTGGATCAAAACTATATGAAAAGATCCCTTCTGTGCCTGGGCATTTCCTTGCTTTTCTCTGGTCAGATCTTCCCCTCTTCTCTGGTGAGGTGCTACTTGATGTTTGTAGGGGTAACTGACCCCACTGAGAACCATTTGAAAGGTGCGGATTGGTTCCAGCCCCTTGGAAATCATTCTCCTGTCCAGCAGGGGTGGGTTGGCAGTGGTGGGCGACTTAAGTCTGCTTTGTGTCTACCTTCAGTCCTGCGTGTATCCCCCGCACCCTGTGAATTAACCTGCCCCTTCGAAGGCTATTTTATGTGCAATTTGGTTGTGGGGAGGGCGGGTATTGGTGATTTGTAGAAGCTGCTGGGAGCTTTAGGACTTCTTTCCCAAAGTTTGAAGTGCCTTGAAGGGTTTGTAAATATGAAGGAGGGGATCCAGGAGGTCATGGAAAATTCCTCCCTATCCCTTGACCCAAATGCCCTTTCATGCACATTCAGAGGTAACCAGCTCTCCTCCTTAAGGAAACCTTGGAAATTGGAGCTGGAAGGACATGAGGTCCAGATTGGCAAGGGACTGGTTTAAGGTCTTGCAGAGCAGGTTCTGCATTGAAAGGGAAACAGGTCTTGGAGCTCCTTACCTCCTGGCCAGCAGCCGCTCCTTTTTTCCTGAGTTCTCAGAGCCTTGCTTGTGCTTAATGGCCTGGCTGGGCCACTCGCCTTACCCTGTGTGACAATAGAAACTCCTGTCCCCATTGCTTGCAAATCAGATCCAAGAATCTTGGTACAGGGGCAACACAGCGACTGTCTGGGTTCCTCTGGGACAGTCAGTCAGTCAGGGCCAGTGGCTGTACGGCCTCAGAGAGCATCAGAGCAATACACTGCCAGGGAGGGGTCCCCGTGGCACAGCACTGCCTGCGCCGCCGCGGCGCCGGTGAGGGCTCCGATTCTAGCTGGCTCGGTCCTGGCCCAGCGGCCTCGAGCCATCCGCCGCCCTCCCTAGGCCTCAGTTTCCCGTCTGTTTAGGGGGGGAGTGCCTGACCTGTTGTCCCTCTTCCAGGGAGTCCAGAGGATGAAGTGGGGCGCATCGCCAACCCATTTTCTTCGTCTTTTAAATTGTTTTCAGGGCGAACTTGGGTGCGGAAAAAAGACAAGCTGGGGAAAATTCAAGTCGTGCCCGCGCATGGGCAGGGGTGAGATGCCTCCGCCTGGGAGAAGTAGCGGTTGATTCGGAAAATGTTTTCTGCGGCCCGGAGGGGGTGGGGTAGGTTAGGATTTGGCTTCTTTCTGCTCCCTGCGCGGCGCGGGGACCCCGGGAGCTGGTCGGGGCACCCGGACTTCGGGGGCTTTCTCACCACCATTGGTTCACTTAAGCGCCGTGAACGGAGCATTATCATCACCCCGGGGTCGGGGATCGGGCGGAGGACCTGGGTCCCAGAGAGGAGAGCCTCCTGCTTCCCACCACCAGCCTCGCATTCACCCTGAGGGAGCACCTCGAGTTTTCCTCGGCTCCCAATGCGGGCGCCGGTGCCGTCTCGCAGCCCTGCGAGTCCCCGAGCCGGGAGCGGGAGCGGAGCCTCGGAGCCGGCGGGGAGCGCAGTGGCGGCGGCGAAGAGCCAGGCGCCCGGAGAGCTTGAGCTTGTCCGAGCGCGCGCGCGGCGGGCCGCGGCCTCCGCAGAGCCCGAGCCGGCCCCGGGCCTGGCCCTGCTCGCGGTGACTCCGCGCCGGCGGGCGCAGCGGGCGTGCCCGAGCCCGAGGCCGTGGGGCGCGAGGCGCGACTCTCGTGCGCTCCCACCTAGCCGGGCCACGGGCTGGGAGAGCGCTCGGGGTAGGCGACCGACTCCCTTGGGAAAGCCCCGGCCGCGGGCGGGCGCACATCCATTAAATTCTGGGACCCTAGGCGCAGGACCGCCGTCTAGAATCGTCGAGCGCCCGGGTTTCTGGAGTTTGCTGAGCTCTTTGCACATCTTTGTCACTCCAAGAAGCCCGGAATTTGCACGGAAGATTGTGGGTGCACTGGAGTTAAGGGTTTACAGGCAAGGGACCCCTCAAAGGGGAAATACCCTAGCCTGGATTCCAGTTCAACCTCCTGAGGCACAGGAAGACAGTGACTTGTCCCCCCTGCCCAGACAAGGCTCTGGTGGACCCCACTCCTCTGGGACCCTTGACTCCTCCTAGCCCAGCTGGCACTGCAGGGACCTCGCACTGAGTTCCCTGGGCTCGGGTGAGAAGGGGATGAGTTCCATTGGAGCTTGCCACAGTGCCCCTGGCAGTCCCAGAAGATCCGGGGCTGGCCTGCCTGGTTGCTTAGCCCAGGGCGTGAGGCCCAAAACGGTGCTGAGAGTCTGCACACACTTGTACCCAGGACTCCCAGCAGGGTGGCTCAGCTCTTTTCTGGCCCCTTTCCTTCGGTTTTTTTTGCGGGGGTCACTCTTTCTCAAGGCTGTGTGTGTCTCTTGGGCTCATCGTCCATCTTTTGGCCTCAGTGTGTTGCACGTGTCCTGCTTTCTGGACACTTCTCCCCACTACTGAAGAGAGCCTGTGGGTGGCAAGGGAGCTGGCTTTAAACTTCAGCCAAGACCCAAGTGCCATATCAGCCTCTTCCCTCCTGGAGGCTCGTGTGGACAGTGGCAAGGCCAGGGCAGACTCACATCAACCCAGGGGGACACTGGGGCAGGTGGAGTCAAGATCCTCAGGCCATTCTGCCCAAGGGCCTTTGGGAGCCCTCAACTCCCTCTGCTTTGTGGAGTCCGGCCCAGGGATTGGTGGGCGGCCCAGGGTTGCACTGTGCCAGCCTTCTGAACAAGTCTCAGGCTCCAAACTGTCCTCCCCAGCAGGGTGCTCTGGTTGCCTGTCTCTGCACAAACTGGGCCACTTGGCTGCTCAAGAGCCTTCAGTGGCTCCCGTTCATCCAAGGCAAAATCAAGTGTACTTTCCCTGGCCTGGCACTCAGGGCCCTCCCTACACAATGCAGCCCCTTCTCACCCTTCCTCTCTCCCTTAGTCTTCTCTGCCTTTAGCTTCAAAGGACTCCCCACCAAATGTTCTCCAGTTCTCTTGCATAAGTTCATACTCTCAGCCCAGAAAAGCTCCCTGCCCCTCAAATGTTTCCTCTTCTGGGAAGTCCTCCCTGATCTGCCTGAGTAGGTCAAACACTCTCTTTGAGCATGCCTCAGCGTGTTTGGATTTTGGCACTTGTCGCACATTTTGTGGTATAACGATTTGGTTATGGGACTGTCTCTGTTGTTTGGGAGCTCCCGAATGACAGGAAGTAGGGCTTCGTGCAACTGGGCACCTGAGTCATCAGCATAGGGCTTGGCCCAAGGCACGATGTGGCCCTGCTATGAGACGCAGTTACTTAGAGTCACCCAGTCCTGGGTCAGTTTTTTTGTCTGCCTCTTTCTAGTTGTGTAACCTTTGATCACCTATCTATTCAGAGCCTCAACTTTTGAATCTATAAAATGGGGGTAATACTGATGTGATAAGAGAGTTGTGAGGACTACTAATATTAACTGCAAACACAAAATCTCTTCTATGTGCAGACACTGTTTTAAGCACTTTACATACATTAAATACACTAACATTTTCAGGAGATCTGGGGGCAAGTCTCAGGTCTGTCACTAACTGGGCATTGGGGTACATCCGGAGAACAGGCAGAGCACTGGATGTGGAAGGCGTGATGACTGGATATCCCATCTAGACAGGTGGGCAGCTGCAAAAGAGCCCAGAAGCAGAGGTCTCATAGGTAATAAGGAGGGCATGAGGGAAGTTTCAGACTCAGAACATCTTTTATCCAAGATTCAGGTACAAGGCCTCTGGGATGATCCTGGGGCCATCTTAGAGGGACAGTTTGGCCAGCTTGGCCCCACTGGGCGGGGGTCTAAGGGTGTTACAGGGGCAGCCTGCCTCCCTAGTGTCTTAGAAACTTAGGGCCTTGGGTCTGCATGCAGCTCTGGTTTTCTGCTCAGGCAGATCTGCACCGACATTTTGGAAGGAACATTGGGGAAAGCTTTAGCATTGGACTGGGCATAGTCAGAGGCATAGTCTTCCATTCTGAAGCCATCCATATGCTACCATCTAGTAGGGTAGGACTCCAGGATCCACAGGGCAGGCCAGGGAATCTGGACTTGCCCTCCTGATGTGGGTTTGGACATACTCCAGGAGTAGGGAAGAGGTGAGAGACTAATGCTGGGGTCCCTTAGGGAGCCTCACTCTGGTGGGTGGTGTATGTGGGTTCTCTGTCTTCCCTGAGTCCTGGTCAGGCCAAACTGGCCCCAGGTGGTGGGACCAAATGGACTGCTAGAACTTCGCTCTGGGTCAGTAGAATAACAATAGTGAAGCCTCTACCCTTTCATGACAGCTGGGCAATTAAGCAATTTCCAATATCTTTGGTATAGGTGATGCTGTTATGAATGTGTGTGTATAAAGAACTTTTTATTTTGAAATAGCTTTAAGATAAAGTTTTAAAAGTGAGATTTATGGGGCCCAGAATATTTTATGGTTCTTAATATAGTGCTACCAAATTGTATCCAAGGACACCTTGCAATGCTTCTATTGCTTCCTTTTTCAAAGTTCTAACTCTCGCATAGACTGCCTCCTATTTCCTATATGTGGTTTGTAGAACTGCCTCTGACTGTCAGCAATTGCTTGCAGGGATTATTCACATTGGATTTCCCCAATGAGTGAGTAAAATGGTCAAAGTGTAGATAAGCAGCTCCACATCTTCCTCCAGGTTCACTTTGCTGTCCACCTGGTACTCCTCCCTTGGGAACTGGTTTCTGTCATTTATGGTGTTGAAAAAACCTAAACAGACTAACAGCAACGGAAGATATCCACCAAGAGAAGAAAAGAGTGTGTCCTTCACACCACACCCTAGCACTGGACAGCATTTTATCACTGATTTAGAAGAAGACATAGACGGCAAGCTTGCGGCTGACCATACTGAGGTGCGGATGCTGGTAGCTGACAATTACCAGAATTGGAACAATCACCAGGTTGGGAGACTGAGCCAAAACCAACAAGAAGACATTTTAAAAACTGTTAGGAAAACATTGTAACATTACAGGTGACAAAGCAGGAAGAAGAAAAGTCACCCACATGCCAATTACCTATCATTCATCTACTAGATTTTTCTATGTTCTATTTTTTCTTTTTTGTGTTCTTACACACACAGATGCATATATGTTTATATAGGTGTAACCATAGTGTATGTACAATTCTGGAGTCTTTGTACATAGTGCATTTGCATTGTTTTGTAAACATAACTACATGTTGCCATTTACTTCCCATTTTTCATCTGTAATTGTGAATGAAAAGGCCTAGTGTTGATTTAACTCTTTCACAGTAGCTGCACAATTAGGTAATTTCCATTATCTTTGATAAGGTGATGCTGCTATGAATGTGTTTGTATAAAGAGCTTTTTATTTGTTTCCAAATATCCTTAAGACAAATTTCTAAGAGTGAGATTTATGGGGCTAGGAACATTTTTATGGTTCTTAATATAGTGCTACCAAACTGTCTCCAAGGACATCTTAAAACTCACCACAATCAAGATAATTAACCTCAATTACCTCTAAAATTTTCCTCATGCCTCTTGTGATTAATGCAACCCCCCCACACCCCCACTACCTGCAATCACTGATCTAGTTATATCATGTTAGACTAGTTTGCATTTTATAGAATTTTATAAAATGGAATAACACTGTATTGTTTTTGCCTGGCTGCTTTCACTCAGCATAATTATTTTGATTCTCATGCATGCTGTGATATCAGTAGTCAAGTCCTTTTTATTTTTTGCTAACCTTCCATTATACGGATACACCACAATTTGTTTATCCACTCACTTGTTGATGGACATTTGGGTCGTTTCCATTTGGGACTGTTACAAACAAAGCTGCTTTGAATAGTTGTGCACAAGTTTTTGTGTGGACATATGTTTTCATTTCTCTTGGGTAAAATACCTAGGAGAGAAAAGTCTGGGTCAGATGGTAGGTGTCTGTTTAAATTTTTAAGAAATTGCCAAACTCTTCTCACAAAGTTGTTGTATTTCTTTTTTTTCTCTGGTGGTATATGTGAGTTCTGGTTGCTTTACCTCCTTACCAACACTTGATATATTCAGTCTTTTTTTTTATTTTTTATTTTTTAAAATTTATTACGATTTATTTCTTGAAAGAGCTTGGCAAATACATGTATGTATCACTTAATTTTACACAATGAGCTAAAAAGGGTAAGAAAGCCAAGGTTTGAATATCATTTAGATTTTCTCCTGTTTTTCTTCATTGACCCCAAATTTCTGAAAGCTCATTTCTTGTCTTTTTTCAGATGACAAGATAAGATGGATGGTTTTGCATTTTTTTTCCAAAACAACAAAACTCTTACTGTGAAAGCTCCTTAGAGCATTACATGGGTGACCAATATCATTAATAAACTTGAAGATTTTGAAGCTAATTAAATCTATTCTAAAAAGCCAATATTTGAATAATACATATGTCAACAAACAAAATAATAGATTTTTAAGTTACACATTAAACGAGGAACACAGGCATACACACTGTGTTCCTTTTAGCCCCATGGCAGACCTAAATTCTATGAACACGAACTGCCTCTTCAAACAATGCATGAGGAGACTACCCCTGACATCCCTAGGTGGGGGAGGAGCTGCTAGGCTTAGAACTGGCGGTGGCCTCGGGAGTCGATAGCCGGGGCCAAAACCCTGGCTGGGGCTCTCCAGCTTGCAGCGCCTTCTCATACTGAGATGGGAAAGAACTTGGGTCAGTCCCATGAACCTTGGCAAGAAACACTAGGACTTGTATCTTGGTGGTTTCAGTGAGGGCTCTCGGGTCCCACAGGAGTTCAGATTGTGCAGGATCACACTGCTGGCCACCTGCTGGTACTTCAGGTATTCCTCCTCCACAAAATATTTGGTGATGAGCTTCCTGGGCTCTTCAGAGATGTAGTGCTTCCTCCCAGAATATAACCCCATCACACTCAGAACTTCCCAGGCTTCCTGTTCAGTGGCACAGTTGCCCTTCATGAAGATGGCACCCAGGATAAGTGTCAGGATGCCTGTCTTGGGCCCGCCCTTTCCACCATGCAGCATCCCATCATAGGTGAGGCCCATTTTGATGACAGTATAGCAGTGGTTGGTGGAATCCACTTCCTTCACATCAAGGCCAAAGATTATGTCCATGCCCTCAGAGGCTCTCAGGAAGATCTCAGTGAAGTGGTCTTCCTACTCTTTGCTGACAGTCTTCAACATATCTGCCTTGATTATTGGCTCATTCGATACATGAGCAGCAGGAAATTCACCAATGAAGCCACATTTTCATCTAGAGCATCTATGGTCACATACTCAGGGTCAGGCCCTGCCTCTGAGTTGCTGCCCTCTTTCTCTTGGCTACTGGAGCCCTCACAAGGTTTGCTTGATGAGGTGGTGGTAACGGAGGAGGAGTGGAAACTCTGAGGACTCTCAGGGGCACCAGGAATACCAGCATCAGAGCTTCCTTGGAATCGCCAGGCTTCGGAGGATGGGAAGACAGGCCTCCTCCAGAGCTTTGGATTCCTGTGCAAACTCCAGGCTCTGGGTCTCACTGTGCGTCTGAAGGGGTTGAGCAGGTGAGCATTGTGGATTCTCCTGACGACTCTTGTGGGTGGTGGTAATCAGGAGTGTGAACAGGAAGGCAGTGGGAGTTTGGGGGAACCACTGCCTGACTTCCCGCAGCACTGAGGCTCTTCCCTTGGCTGAGTAGAATCCACCGCGCCTCAGATTGAGATGTGTTCAGTCTTTTAAATTTTGCCCTTTTTAGTGAGTGTGTAGTGGTATCTCATTGTAGCTTTAATTTGTATTTCCCTTATGACTAATAATATAATTATTATCTATTGCCATGTAACAAATTATCCCAAAATTAGTGGCTTAAAACAACAAACATTTATTATCTCTCAGTTTCAATGGGTCAGGAATTTGGGTGCAGCTTGGCTGGGTGTGGCTAGCAGAACTGACCCATCTGAGCATAAAGCTGCTTTGGAGTAGTGCTGAATATAGGAAAATGGGGGAGAAGAAGAAATGAAAGAGCAAAGGGTCGGAAAGATGGAGAGAAGAAAAATGGAATTAAGGGACTGGAAAGAATTATTTTTCAGAACAATACAGTGCTGCTTAAACCAATTGCCAGGCTATAGTTCTGCTGAATGGAGGAGTTTGAATTTTCCTGATGGTGCTGGGAAACTAAACATTTATTGAGCAATATACCTGTATCAAGCTTTGAATAGTAGCTATACATCTGCCAGTTGATTTAATCAATCCTTATAACAGTCCCATTTTACAGATTTAGAAATTGAGATCTGAAAAGTTAAGTAAAACTTGGCCAAGGCCATGAGATGGATTTGAATCCCCTCTGTTTCCTGCGAAAGCCCATGGTATTTCTTAGCAGTACCCTAGTATATTAAGGCGTTATTACACTTCCAACTCTGTCTTACAGTGTTCTTTGCCTCTAGGACCCACAAAACCTCTTTGAGTGAGTTGTAGTGGGCAGTAAGAAGCACAGGTCCTCTGATCAGTCAGGTCTCAAATTGTGGTAGCCTAGGTTCTTGGAGAGTGAGCAGTGTTGCAAAACCTCCCTCTTCCCCAAGTCTAACAGGCTTGAATGGCCACTGACTGAGGTTGACCAGTAGGTCTTTGCCTGGCTACCTCCATGAATGATTTCTGCCCTGTAATGGAAGAGTCAGTGGAGACCTGGTCCACAATGTCCTCTTCCCAGTCAGCACCCTCATAACACCCTTAGACACAATAGATCTTGGATGTGAAGCTGCTTCAAGTTTTAGCTCCAAGTCATGAAGGGGTTTGAGAAGGTCCAGTCTCCTCCCCAGTTTCAGTTTCTTCAGCTGTCAAGTTGAAGGGGAAGATTTGGTTGGCTAGATTAGTAGTAGTTTTTACCCCATGGAAGAGAAGACTGCAAAATATGCTTCCCTCCATATGAGCACAAGGCATGGTCTATTAAGTCCCCCACAGGTCTTGCATGTATACTTATGACTACTTTTCAAATATATATAAAGCTGTGCCATAAATAAAATGCAAATTCTTTAAAAGATGTTACTGAAGTTTTAGTTTTTGGACATGAAATTTCTCAATCAGTGCTACTAAAGAGTATATCTACTTTACATGTATGTGTTCATGTTGTGAAAACTGCAAATTATTTAAAAAGTCTCTTCATACTCAAAATGATTGAGAAGCACTAAGAGATTCCCCATGGTCTCTCTAGGCAGATGGAGTAATATTAAACAGATTTAAGAATAAGTATAGCCCAGCCAGCATGGCTCAGCGGTTGAACATCAATCTAAGATCCAGGAGATCTCGGTTCGATTCCTGGTCAGGGCACATACCTGGGTTGCGGGCTTGATCCCCAGTAGGGGACCTGCAGGAGGCAGACGATCAGTGACTCTCATTGATGTTTCTATCTCTCTCTCCCTCTCCCTTCCTCTCTCTGAAATCAATGAAAAACAAAACAGTATAGAGTTACAACTATACAAGATAAATGAATAAGTTGTAGAGATCTGCTGTAGGACATAGTGCCCAAAGTTATCAATATGGTGTTGTGCACTTAAATTTCTGTTAAGAGGGTAGATCTCATGTTAAATGTCCTTACACACACACACACACACACACACACACACACACACACACACACACAGTGGATCTTTTGGAGATGATGGATAAGTATGTTACCTTGATTGTAGTGATAGTATCACTGGTGTATGCATATTTCTAACTCACCAAAATGTGTACATTAAATATGTGCAGTTTTTTGTTCTGTCATACCTCAATCAAGCAGTTAAGAAAAAAACACCAAACCAGTCAGTCAGAGTTATTGACCAATCACAACGTATGCGCTGGAACAGGGGCCCAATCAGAATGCAAGCCTGCTGGGACAGCACCCCTCAGCCCTGATGGCTGAGGCTTTAACCCTTTAATTGCAGAATCTTAAGGTGTTCCAGGGAATCCCAAGGGAAGGGATGAGACAACCAGGAAGGGCTAAGATCCCAGGGGAAGGGGACAGGGGTAAGAGTGAGGGTGGGGGCTCCAGCAGAGGTTATTTATCTATAGGGCATCACAGTATTTCAGTATTTCCGGGTTCAGAGGTTGCATGTAAGGTCATCCTTTTAGCTGATGCACTGAGATGGCATAGATGCCTGGGCCTGGGCTTGGGCTTGGACTCTTGTCTCCCTCTACAGTTGACTCTCCATGGCCACAAGCCCACCTGGTATCAGTGCACTACACCTTTTTGCCCCAAAGTTGACTTTAAAATAATCTGTCTTGCTGGGCACTTTTCCACCCAGGTGGTAAACTTGGGACCCTCCAAATCTGCTTTGGTTGAATTAGTTTATTTCCTTCTCATTGACTGTGTACAAATAAGCAGTGTAAAGGAAAGGAGGCAAATTTGGGGTAAGGAATTGGTTATGGATTCACATCTTAGCTCTGGTGCTTTTCTCCCATACACTCCCACACTCACCACCCCCTGACAAGTCATCTCATCCCTGCGACCTCAGTTTTGTTGGTCACTAAAAGGCATGGTGACATCTGTCCTGTCCCACTCATAGGTCTGTGCTGAGGTTAAAATGAGAGAAAGGAGGAAAAGTCCTTTGTAAGCTAGAAAGCTTTGTACACACATGAACGAGTCTCCGTTTCATAGACGAAAGGATCTGACTGTTGAGACTGTTGCTTGTCTGCTTCTGATTGAATCAGGGGTTACAGATCCACCATTCATTTAGAATATTCCCTATCTCAAATGTGACCATAATATAGCTTCAGCTTTTTATGGGAAGGGTGGGCTGCAGAAAGTGTGATCTTTCTTTCCCCTTAACCTTATAAAATCAGAGCTGACTTAGGCTACTAGGAAGTACCCAGTTCACCCCCTCATTTTATAAATGGGGTCACTGAGGTCCAGACAGAGCCAGTGAGTGCCCCAAGGGCATAGTGAATTAGTGGCAAAGCCAGAACCAGGCCCTCTAATGCCCATCTCTTTACATCACAACATGTGATGTGTCTTGTGGCAAACCACTCATTCATGTTTTCATTCATTCAACAGTATTCATTGAATCCCTACTGAAAGCCAGACTCTTTGCTGACTATTTTGGGGGTAGACAAGTTGGGTGCTGTTCTGCTCTCCAGTTGTTCATGACACTGGGCAGAGAATGCGCTTTGAGTCCTGAGAGGGGACCAGATAAAGTGTCATTCCTATAGGCCCAGCAACCTCCTTCAGGGGTGGGGGTGGCTTTTGAGAACAGTGCAAAGTGTGGTGATGAAGCTTAGTGATGCTGACCTAACACCAGTGAACAGTGAGCACCGTCATCTGCCTGTCTCACTCAGTTTTCACAAGCACTTCATTTTGCAAATGGGGATGTGGAGGCCCCAAGAAGGGAAGGGATATAAATACAACCAGGGTCACAGAGCTGGAAAGTACCAAAACCACTTTGAATGAAAACGGTGTGATTCCGGGACCTTGTGGGTCTTGGGAACTGGCTCAATTTACATAGAAAGAACATGGGTTTGGATGCTGAGGAGACCTGGGTTCAAATCCCAGGTCTGCCATTTCCCAGCTATGTGATTTTGGGCAAGTTACTCTTTTGAAGACTTTTCTTGTGTGCAAAATAGAGATAACAGGGTATTTTACCTTATAGTGCTCCTGTGAAGGTGAAATGAGTGTCTCAGGTTGAAGCCCATAGCTGGCTCCTGACCTGCGGTGTTCCTCTGTGCCCCTACCAGCCCCTGATGTTGGCCTCATGATCAGTGACTAGAGCCCAAGTACTCGGCTCTCTGCATCCAAGTTCTGTGCTTCCAGGAGAAAGGCCTGGAGGGTTTTCCTCAGTTGAACAATAATAAGGGTGTTGGCAAAGGTGAGGTTTGCTGAAGGCCCAGGCCTGAAAGTTGCCCCCCTCCAAAGCGCACTCTCTTTCACACATGGGTGGGGCCTAATCAAAGCTGCTGAAGGCCCAGTTTGGATGCCCTGAGTCGCTCGCCATGCCTGACTGCATGGGGTGTCAGTCAGTTCTGCCTTGTTCCTGCTGCATTCCAGCTTCGTATGTCAGCACCTCATGAAAATCTTCCAGGCCCTGGCTTTGAATAGCCCCTTGGCTGCCTGGGAGTGAAGAGGCTGGCTCTGTTTTGCCTGTCAAATCATCTGCTTTGTCTGTTTACAGGCAGGTAAGCTGGGTTCCCCCACCCCTTTACATAATACCCACCAGGCCATCACTGTCAGGGCTGATTCTGCCCAGCTCAGGCTGAACAAACAGCCAGTTAGACCCACCAGTGGAGGCCGAGACCGAGGCCATGCAGTGTCAGGAGCTGCTATTCTTCGGGAGCAGTTTGATGACAGGCTCTGAGCAGATGCATGCACTCCAGTGGGGAAGGAGCTGAGCTCTGACTTGCCTGTCCCAGCCACGGCAAATCCCCCTTTCTTAGCCGAATCAGACCTTCCAGAGGTCTCCCACTTTCACTTCTGCACTCCATGGGTATGTGATACAGGGAGTGGGCAAAATTAAATGAGTAGGGGACCCTGCTATACAAAGAGCCCTGAATGTGTACAGAAAACCCAGCAACCTGCCAGATTTCTTCTTTTGCCTTAACTGCAAGGAAACTTGGAACAAATTCAGCACTGGAGGCAATAATTAACTCATTCCAATTGCCCAATAACACCCTGTGCTCCTTTTAATTGTTTCTCGTCTTAGTCTTTAATCAATCTTTTTAAATGTATTTTTTATTGTGGTAAAATACACATAACATGAATTTATCATTAGTGACCTTTAGTACATCGACATGCTGTATAACCATTGCCACTATCTAGTTACAGAACATTTCATCACTCTTGAAGGAAACTGCTTACCCATAACCAAGCATTCCTTGTCCTTTAACTTTTAAGACATCACAGATATCCTTGTGAAGCAAGTAGGGGGGGGTATGGATTCTAAATAAATATAATAAATAAAAGAATAGGCAACTCATAAATTTCATAGCTAGACACAGTCACTTTTTATTTTATTTTTCCACATTCATTCATTCTCTACTTTGTTCAGTTAGGGACTGGGACTGAGTTATGGCTCATTTCTGATCTGGCTGTGTCATTTCCAAATTCCCTCTTTATTGCCCCCCAAGCCCTGTTCTCTTCCTTCAGACCTTCAGATCTACTGTCTATGTTTTATCTATCATCTATCTATCTATCATCTATCTATCTATCATCATCATCTATTTATCCATCCATCTAAATATCTATCACTTAACTATCTTCCTACTCTCTGTTCATCTATCTCTGCTTCTCTTTGTAAATCGAGATCATTGACTCTCAGACCTGAATGTCAAAATCACCAGGTAAGGTTTTAAAATCTACTGATGCTCAAACCTCATCTCAGGCCAGTTGAAATGTAAACTTTTGGTGTGAATCTGGGCATGTGTATATTTTTATTTTTATTTATTATTTATTTATTTATTTATTTATTATTTTTTATATCTTCAATGGTTTTAGGGAAAGAAAGGGAGAGAGAGGTAGAAACATCAATGATGAGAGAGTCATTGATCAGCTGCCTCCTGCACACCCTGACTAGGGATCGAGCCCGCAACCTGGGCATGTGCCCTGACTGGGAATCGAACCAAGATCTCCTGGATCCTAGGCCGACGCTCAACCACTGAGCCACTGCCGGCTGGGCCATCTGTATATTTTTAAAGTTCTCCTAGGTGATTCTGGTGCACAGTGAAGGTTAAGAATCACTCAGCTAAATTAACCTTTCTGATACTTAACCTTCTATAGAAACTTATCTCAATTGGTCTAGATTTTACATAAACAGCCATTTGCTACACATACGCTGTATAATCTGACATTGAACAAAATGTATAAACAACTTTTTGTGTACTTAAATATTTTTCAAAAGCATCATTTTAAAGTCTGCCTAGTATTTTATTAACATGTATATGTTACATTTATTTAATCAGTGTCCTGTTGGGATTTTATTGAATCTATAAATGAATTAGCAGAATTTTATGTATATTTGATATAGATTATTTAATTTAAAAATTTGAAATTTTGAAACATGTATGTATGATGTCACTGGCCCACTCTACATCTTTTCTTGATGTGGTGTATATTCAGATCTTTTGCCTATTTATTTATTTATTTATTTATTTTTAAAAATATTTTTACTGATTTCAGGGAGAGGAAGGGAGAGGGAGGGAGAGATAGAAACATCAATGATGAGAGAGTCTTTGACAGCCTGCTTCCCGCACGCCTCCCGCTGGGTATTGAGCCTGAAACCTGGGCGTGAGCCCTGACCCAGAATCAAACCAAGATCCCCTGGATCCTAGGTCAGTGCTCATCCACTCTCACCTCTCTACCTTACCCCTCATGGGGGGAATTCCTCATGTGCCACCTCTTCAGGGAAGCCGGCTCCTTCCTGTAACTGGTGATTGAGTTTTCTGTTTTCTGGACTAGACTAGAATCTCCCTGGTGCCAGGAAGGGGTCTGGGTGGCGACTGTGCCACCAACACTTACTGCAGTGCCTGGCCCAAAGCAAGTGCTGAGTAAATGTCTGCCAAATGGACAGATAATTGAATGAATGAAAATGAATGGAGGGCATTTGTTGATCACCTTGAATGAAGATTTGTTTGAAGATCAGCAGTCAAATTATTTAAAAACCCATCCCCACAGAGAACTAGGGAAATGAAACAAGAATCACAGGCAAAATGGCTTCTAAAAATACCAGAGCCTCAGGATCTTACTTTTCACACCTGGCGTGGCCAGCTTTGTTTATTCAGAATTTACTTATTTCCATGTAAATCACATCCCCTGATATCAGCTTGGCTTTGACCCTATGTCTTCCTGTCCTTTGGTTAAAAAAAGCAAACCCCACTCTGGCTAGTGAGCTCCTGTATGTAACATTCTGCTATTATTAGGAGATACTATTCACTAGAGCCTCCGTGTGAGGGTGTGCACTGAGTGCCTGACATTGGAAATATAATTAAATCCTCGCTGGTCAGTGCTGTTTCCCCCACTTTGTAGTCGAGGACGCAAATCCGGAGAGGGTAGCTCATTCCTGGTCACCCTGTAATGCGCAGTGAAGCTGGGACGTGGCCTTTTTGTATTCCAACTCTCGTCTCCCAGCTCACAGAGTGGTTCCACGGCCACCATCTGAATGGCCTCCGGAAGCCACTCTGTGAGGGACGACAGCAGGGATTCCCTCTCTATACGGCCTGATGCGTGGAAGCTGAGAGAGGCGATGGCAAGTTTAGGACTAAAGCCTGGCTCAGCGGACCTCCCGGCTCAGAGGGTGCCAGTGACATGACTGTGGGTGATCGCCTTCCCTCTCCAAGTCTCGGGGTTCCCACCTGCAAAATGAGAAGGGTTTTCTTTTCCTCCCCTGACACCAAAAATGTGGTGTCTTTTCCAACTAAGTGCCCCACAATTCAATTCAGTTCTAACACTGACTCCATAGGTTAAGGGCTCAGTCCCACAGGATGGTACTCACTCAGACACCAGTTGCAAGGTGAGTGGGTTCCCTCCCCATTCCCTCCACTTCTGCCTGATTTGGCTACAAAGTCAGGGGTTCTCACAACCCCACTCCTCCCCTAGGTGCAGTAATTCGCTAGAACAACTCACAAAATTCCTGAGAATGCTATACTCGACACATAATAAACACATAAGGTACATAAATACATAATGCACACAGATAAATACACATATCAATACATAAAAGTACATAATAAACTTATTTATATGTACAGCCAGATGAGGAGGTACATAGGGTCCTGCGTAGAGAGGAGTGTCTGCCCCCACAGAATTGGAGTTTGTACCCACCTTGACATGTTTACCAGCTCAGAAGCTCTCCAAATCCATTTTTAGGGGCTTTTAATGGACATTTCGATACATGCAATTGGTTAAATCATTGACCATTGATTAAATCATTAACCTCCAGCCTGTCTCCCCCTTTACCCCCTTCCAGGTCAGGGTTGGGAAGGTAGTGCTGAAAGTTTCAACCCTCTAATCTGCCTGTTCTTCCTTGTAACCCCCCCTTGAAGCTATTTGGGGCCAGCAAGGGTGACCTGGTTCATATAAACCCAGGTATGGTTGAAAGGAGCTTGTTCTGAATAATAAAAGACACTCATATCAACCCCAACACTCAGGAAATTCCAAAGGTTTAGGAGGTCTGAGCTGGGAACCGGAGACAAAAATAGACTTAAAAAAATATTTGATAATATCTCGCCTTTCCCCTCCTACACCCAGCCTCTGGTAACTACCATTCTACTCTCTGTTAGTATGAGTTCTACTTTTTTGTTGTTTATTTTTTAGCTTCTACGTATAAGTAGGATCATGCGATATTTGTCTTTCTGTGCTAGCTTATTTCACTTAGCATGTTCTTCAGATTTATCCATGTTGTTGTAAACAGCATGATTTCCTTTTTTAAGGTTGAATAATACACATTTTTTCTTTAATATATAATACATATGTATATGTATATATTATGTATATGTATTACATATATGTATTTCACATATATATGAAAGGTTAAAGTCAGTGGTGCTCAGGCAGGCTAAATAGCCATCTCCCATCTCAGACGGTGAATAAGAAAAATTGAATTTATTTAAGGAAAATGGGTTGGGGATGGAGATATCCAAAGGGAAGGGCTACAGAGCACTGAACCAAAGGGTATTGGGTCTGTGATGGCAGCAAAACTATACTTTGGACAGTGAAACAAGGAAGGTGCCTAGAAGCAGCAATAGGAGAGCCCAGGCTGGGCTGCTGTGGCTCCCTGAGGAGTCAAAGGAAAGAGGACCATGGAGACAGGTTCAGGGGGTAAGCCCAGGATGAGCTGCCACTGCCCATTGCTCCCCTGGTTGCAAGTCTCCTGGGGTCCCCTCGGAGGGAAGAAGGGGGAAGGGAATGGCACTGGTGTGGTCCCCTGGGGGGGGGGGAGTGTGCACTGTGTCCTTCCTCCTGAGCTATTTGTCTCTTTCTTGCATGTGGAAATCTTGGGGGAGGTCTCAGGGGAGGGTCTCAATAGAATATTCATCAGCCTTCCAGGGGTGCTCTTTCAGGGTCCTGGTCTCCACTGATTGGTCAGTGCCAGGGCGGGTCTTTAGTCAATGTAGCTGGTCCTGAGGCATCCAAGGTGTCACTTGTCTGGTTTTGCTGCTTTTCTGGGCCTGGACTGAAGTACAACTGAGGCCTAGGTGTTATCTTTAGGGAGGAAAAGGCCAGGGGTCTGAACTGCATGACCAGCAATATGCTGGGGAAGGATAAGTTACCCTGGGAACAAGGTTCTTGCTTCCCAGTTTTGCCCCTTGGTAGGCATCCAGGGCTTCCTGCCCTGGTGAGTTTCTGTACCTGACCCATCATCCTTGCTCTGCTCATGTTTGTCTATATATATATATATATATATATATATATGTATATATGCAAATTTTCTTTACCCACTTATCTGTGCATGGACATTCTAGTTGTTTCCCACATCTTGGCTATTGTGAATAATGCTGCAGTGTACAAGAGACTGCAGATATCTCTTCGAGATAGTATTTTTATTTCCTTCAAGTATCTACCCAGAGGCGGGAATGCTGGATCATCTGGTAGTTCTATTTGTAGTTTTTTAAGGAACCTCCATACTGTTTTCCGTACTCGACTATACCACTTTACAATCCCAGCAATACTGCACAAGGCTTCCCTTTTCTCCACACCCTCACCAACACGTTATCTTTTGATTTTTTGATAATAGTCATCCTAACAGACGTGAAGTGATATTTCACTGTCATTTTGATTTGCATTTCCCTAGTGATTAGTGATGTTGAGCATCTTTTCATATGCCATTTGTATGTCTTCTTTGGGAAAATGTCTACTCAGGTCCTTTGCCCGTTTAAAAAATTAGGTTGTTTTTTTGCTATTGAGTTGTATGAGTTCCTTATATATTTAGGATGTAGCTCCTTATCAGTTACATGCTTTGCAAATATTTTCTCCCATTTGGTAGATTACCTTTTCATTTTGTTGATGGTTTCCTTTGCTGTGCAGAAGCTTATTAGTTTGATGCAGTCCCACTTGTTTATTTTTGCATTTCTTCCTTATGCTTTTGGAAACAAAATAAATTTTAAGAGAAAAAGGTTGCAAGAGACAAAGAAGGACAATATATATTGATAAAAATTCAATCCATCCTTAAGCATTAGATTATGTAACAATTATAAACATCTACACACCTGAAAATAGAGTCCTTAAATATATGAAGAAAAAATTGACAGACTTGGAAGGAGAAGGGATAGACAGTTCTATAATAAAAGTTGGAGACTAGTTGGGCCCTGGCCGTGGAGCTCAGTTGGTTAGAGCATGGTCCTGATACGCCAAGGTTGCAGGTTCGATCCCTGGTCAGGGCACACACAAGAATCCACCAATGAATGCATAAACAAGTGGAACCACACATTAATATACCTCTCTCTCTCCCTCTTTCTCTCTCTCTCAAGTCAGCAGGAAAAAAGTTGGAGACTAGTTATATTTAGAGTTGTTCTTCTCCAACTAGTTCAGGCAATTCAGGGCTGAAGGAGAGTTAATTGCAGAACAGTGAGTCACCATGGCTTTCTGAGCCAGGGTGAGGGGCAAATAAGGGCAGACTCGAAATAAGTGGATGGGATGCTGAAGCACAGCTTTGAAGCTGAGGGCATGACAGTTCAACTGGTGGACATTCACGGGTTAAAAAATAAGTTGCTGTATTCACATCATTGACAGCAAGCGTGGGGATCAGAACCTCGTCCACAGAGGCTTGGGGGTTGACTAGAATTTCTTTGGTTACGTGTAGCTGCCCTCAGTTTGGAAGGGCCTCCGGTCATTGTGTGAGATTGTTCAGCCCCTTACTGAGCACCTACTATGTGTTTGGCACTGGTAGGTGCCAGGGATATTAAATGAATGAGGTAGGAATAAAATACTGACACATGCCACAACATGAGTGGGCCTCCAAAAAAATTACGCTAAGTGAAAGAAGCCAGAAACAAAAGAGCACATTTTATGTGAGCCCGTTCATCTGAAATGCCCAGAAAAAGCAAATCTATAGAAACAGAAGGCAGGTTCATGGTTGCCTGGGGCTGAGGATGGAAATGGAGAGAGATGGGCATGTTTCCAAACTGGACTATGATGATGGTTGTACAGCTAAGTAAATTTATGTTATAAATCATTGAATCGTACACTTAAAATAGCTGAATTTTATGGTATATAAATCATACTTCAATAAAGCTTTAAAAAAATCACGAGGTCTGTGCCTCTACATTGGGAATGTGGACCTTCCTCAGGAAGAGGAACTTGCAGGACACACATTTGACCTTGAGGTGGAGACAGCATGTATCAGACACAGTGCTAGGGACTTGAGGGGAGGTGGAGGGAAGGGGAGGGAGATGCGTGGCTGACTGATTTTCACTTTGCATGAGGCATAGAACTTCATGGGGGTTGACTGGAAGTTCTTTGATGTGTAACTGCCAGGAGGGGACCACCAGGATCTGATCCTGCCAGTGTCTGCCCTGATTGGTCTGTGCTGTCCTGGTGGTTTTTTTTGATAGTCAACCACAGGTGGGAGTATCAGCCCACCCCACCCAGTCTTAGGACACTGAGGCCTGGAGTGGGAAAGGGCTGTCACCCTGGTTCAGACGGCAGCTGGGTAGACTTAAACCCAGGTCTGTAGCACCCCACACCCCTGCTTCTTCCAAACAGGTCTCTGGGCTCCTGCATAGCAGGCTTTTGGTGACGAGGCAGAGAGGACCCGGGTGACTCAGAGGTACGGTCTTTCTTTTCTTAGATGATGGAAATCTGGACTTGAAGCCCAACTCTGACACTGGGGGAAAAATCATGTTCCCTCTCTTGGGGACCAAGAGTTGTGTTTGCAAAAAGGGGGCATAGGACAAGGTGATCTCTCCTGAACATTAATCTTTTCTGAATAAAGACTTTATTCTAGGGAGCTTGATAGTTCCAACCTGCCCAGGAGCCTGGGACATCCGAGTCTCTGGGCCAGCTCCTGGAGGTGAGTCACAGGGAAGGAGAAGATAATTCTATTACAGAGGGGGCCACCCACTGGGGCTTTATGAATCCAGCATAATAGTAAAGTAATTGCCTCCATTTATCCAATGCCTAGTATGAACTAGACACTGTGGTAGGTTCTTCTTAGACTTTATCCCACTTAATCCTCAAAGTAGTACTTGAAAAGGTAGGTGGTATTATTTGTATTTTACAAAAGAGGAAACTGAGGCTCAAAGAGGTGAGGTAACCTAGTATACATTCCCTGCCCACATCTGCCTGTTGAGAGCTTACTCATGGCTCCAGACCAATCCCTGGCACTCATGGCTCTCCTCAGAGCCATCTCAGTGCATCTGTGCCACCAAATCTGCTTGTCTCCACAGCACTTGGGCTGTGGACTGTGGGTCTTTGAGTCTGTGTCAGTTGCGCCATTAGACTAGGAGCTCCTGGAGGGCAGGAAGCTGCCCTGACTGCGTTCTGTCTCCCCAGAGCCTGGACATGCCTTCTGGGGATGTGGGTTGGATTAGTCACCAATTTACAAATTGGGTCAAGACCCACAGGCAACAATAAGAAGAAAGGATACAAGGTCAGCAATAGTGAAAGTCAGTCAGAATCCTCACACCCACCCTATGAAGTAGAATGATGATCCTCATTAAAAACCAATAAGGAAAAATCTCAGAGAGCTTGAGTAACTCGACTGAGGTCACACTGTCAGCAGGTGGAGGAACTGGATTCAACCCCTGGCCTGATTCAAAAGCACACGTTCTTTTCATTGTGCCGGGGAAGTTGTTCATGTTTTAGTTTTTTGAGTCCCTCTTTATGATTTTTTGCCGTATGAGGATATTAAATATTTATTTAATCAGTATTTTTATTTCAAGCAACTAACTTTTAAAAAAAACATTTATTCTAAAAGGAAACTTTAGATGGAAGCCCAGTATCATTCGCCATGATTAATTAATGAACTATTATAATAACAAAGTTCACCCCAGTGCCACGTTTCGTGGTGTGCATATGTGCTCTGGGGACTCAATACCACACACACACCGTGTGTTTCACACTGTCCCCATGACCCCTTTTAAATCTCCTCTCCTCCTCTCTTGTTTACTGTTCATCTTGTCACAGAATGCTCAGAGTCCTAGACAGTGTGTATTGAAAGGGACCCTCATCAGGCCACTGCGCCTGAGAGAGCTTGTGACTTGCACACAGGCACCTGTGGCCCAGGTCCCACAGGGACTTTTCGCTGCTCACATTTCATTGGCCAGAACCAGTCAGGGGGGGCCACCTTCAAGGGGCAGGAAGCGTAGAATCCCATGGAAGGAAAGGGGAGCCAGATAATGGAATTAGTAATATCTAATACACATCGTTCCTCGTGCCATTCCCATGGGGGGGCGGGGAGGGACTAAATATTCTCTCTCTCCTATAGATGAGGGAACTGAAACCCAGAGAGTTAAGTTGACTGGAGCTACACAGATGAAAATTGTTGGAGCCAGGAATTGAACCCTGGCAGTCTGGCTCCAGAGTTCATGTATAACACCCAGATAGAGTGCCTAACAGTCAGCAATCTGCCTATATTAGTTTTCCATGGTTGCTGAAACAAATCACCACAGATTTGGTGGCTTAAAACAACCCAAATTTATTCTCTTGTGTAGGGTGTCCCCCAAAAATGTATACATACACTTTGAATAATTATAAAGGCAGTGTTTATTAAAATATATTTCATTTCCAAAATTGAGCTATCAGCTATTAAAGTGTGTATACATTTTTCAGGACACCTTGTATTTCTGGAGGCCAGAAGTCCAAAATCGCTTTTATTGGGCTAAATTCAAAGTAGCAGCAGAGCTGA
Organism: Miniopterus natalensis; assembly: GCF_054644295.1. Taxonomy (NCBI): domain Eukaryota; kingdom Metazoa; phylum Chordata; class Mammalia; order Chiroptera; family Miniopteridae; genus Miniopterus; species Miniopterus natalensis. The sequence continues at coordinate 50,005,926 of NC_142092.1, read as the reverse complement.
TTCCTTCAGGAGGCTCTAGGGGAGAATCCATCTCTTTTTTTTTCTTTCTAGCTTCTGGAGATGGCCTACATTCCTTGGCTCATGACCCCTTTCTGGAATTATTCTAACCTCTTGTTTCCAGCATCACTTCTCTAGTCAAATCTCCCTTTGCCTGCCTCTTATAAGGATACTTGTGATTACATTTAGGGCCCACCCCAGATAATCCTTAATTTATTCACACCTGCAAAGACCCTTTGCCACATAAAGTAATACTCTCAGATCCCAGGGATTAGAACATGGACGTCTTTGGGGCTATTATTCAGACTGCCACACTACCATGAGGCTCTTTTGATGTGGATTCTGGTGATCTTTGGTCTGTCCTTTTCTTGAGGCTCCAGCATGTTCTACCTTGCAGGATAGCAATTTGTCATGGTTTATTTCTTCTACTGGAATGCAAGCTCCCTGAGGGCAGGGATTTGGGCTGATTCACCTTCCTCTGTATAGAGTTGGTCATATACAAATAACATATAATTGTGGAAGTGATTACACTGAATGAAGTAAAAATTTCCCTTGAAGGCATCAGAAACAGCTGTGGCAAAGGAGGAGCCAGTGACTGGTGGTGCCCCAGTGATCCACCCTTTTTGAGGATGAAGAGGGTGTGGCCAGCTGTCTGCCAGGGCTCATCACTGCTTTGTCCTATGCCATGGCCTCATATCTGCATGTTGAGGGGGTGAGAGCTGAGGGGAAAGTTGGTCGTCTTCTCACCAACGCCTTCGACTCATTGACTCATTCAGCAAATGTTTATTGACTATCCCTACACATTAGTAACATCTTCAGCTGAGGCAGCCATGGCCTTGGTAGCCTTTTTCTGGTGCTATATGGAAAGACTTTGGGCCACATGGACATATGCCAATGGCAAATTTCTAATCCATGAAGTGGTCTAGAAAGCAGCTCAGGATACTTGAGCTCAAGTTCTGATTCTGCTGCTTCCTGGGACAAGTCACATCCACTCTTAGACTGTCCACACAAGTCTATGTTATTGAGTTTACCACATTATTAAATTGTAATTATATATGGTTTCTGCACTCTCCTTCCATACCACGAGTACCCTGAAGAGAGGACAATGTCTATGTCATCTTTGTTTTCCCATTCATTATTTTAACACCTGGTGCATCATAAACTCTCATTAGTAGTAATAATAGTATAGTAATGATAATGTGTGTCAAGCACTGTTTTATGTACTTTAATGTTGTAACTCATTTAATCCTTGTAACAATTCTATGAGTTAATTATTATCCACGCTCTGCAGGTGAGGAATCTGAGGCAGAGAGAGATTAAGTAACTTGCTCAAAGTCACGATTAGTAAGTGGCAGAGCCAGGTGTTAAGTTTAGGTCCTTTGTCCACAGTTCATGGTGTAAACCACTCTGTACATCATGGTTTGTTTGAAGAATGAAACAAAAGGTGAAATGAGGACCTCTAAGGTCTCTACCTCTGATTTTCTGTAAGCCTTAAAAATGCCTCTCAGCAGACTATAAAAAGGGACATCCGCTCTGGCGTGGCAATGTAGACCAGGGACACAGGTCCACACTGGTACAGGACAGAGGCTACTGAGAGTGGGAGTTTGAATCCTTGCGGTGGCACTTATGGTTGTGATCTTGAGAAAGCTGTTTAACCTCCTTGACTCTCAGTTTCATCATAGGGCAAAAGCACAGTATAGTAAGTCCTCACTTAAAGTCATTGATATGTCCTGTGACTTTAAATGAAACGATGTATGATGAAACCAATTTTACCAAAATCTAATTGATATAAACAAGAGTGAGGTTCCTAAGGGATCTCATCAATGTTATATTGAAATGACATTGAATGAAACAATGTTATTTGAGGACCTGCTGTAATAGCTACATTGTATAGCTATTGGGAGAAAAAAAAATAAACATTTTTATTTTTTAAAATATATCTTTATTGATTTCAGAGAGAGGAAGGGAGAGGGAGAGAGAGAGAGATAGAAACATCAGTGATGAGAGAGTCATTGATCAGCTGCAGCCCACAACCCAGGCATGTGCCCTGACAAGGAATCGAACCCTGATCGCCTGGATCCTAGGTCGACGCTCAACCGCTGAGCCACGCCCGGCTGGGCAAAAATATAAACATTTTAAAAAAGGGATTACCTTATGGAAAAGGGCTTGCCACAGATAAATCAGTGGACTTTGGAATATAATCATTGCAGTGTTGGATATTCTTTAGAACAGAGCTTGGTGGGAGATTTAGGTGGGTCAACTTCTCAAGGATTAGCATGAGAGATTCCCATGGTCAAAAGTTAAACGAATCCAAGGACAGTCTGCTTTCTGGATGAGCTTTGGATGGAAATCAAGCAGGTTGCCTGCGCGCGTGTGTGTAGGGAATCTTGGGGTCAATTTCTGGGGATGGGGTGGGAACATATACTGGAATGAGTAGGGACTAGGGAGTGAGGAAACACGTTCCAACTCCAGCTCTGCCGTTACCTTCTTGTGAGATCTGGCAGGTCTGGCAAGTTGCCAATCATCTTTGGGGTTTCGGTTCCCTGATTCCAAGATGAGGGGGTGGAATTTGAACACTTCCAAGGTCTCACTGAATACTACCAGTCTAGAAATTCCCAAGCCAAGTTCTTCAAAGAATGAAAATTCCTCCAGTGTCCATTTCTACCAATACAACTGTCTTCCCGTCCCCGACGTTGCTGTGGGTTTGATTCGGGCACAGGTGAGAGGCCTTTTGTCCTACTGTTTAGCCTCTCCCCACCCCCCACCCCTCACGCCGCCTCTCAAGTTGGTGAGGAGCTCCAAAAGGCCCAGCTATCCCAGCCAGGTTGGCTCAGGCCTCTGGATAAAAATATCCAACCAGTCAACAGACATTTATTTCGTTTTTTAATTTAAAGAATCACATAATTAGAGAGCAAATACAGGATTATGGGAGAAAACACAGATAAGTAAAATGAAGAAAAATGAAAATCTACCAAAATCCCATCACCTAGAGATGACACTCGTAACATTTTGGTATATGTCCTTCCAGGTACTTTTTTTCTAAGTGAATTTTAATTAAAAAATTAGATCCATCCTGGACATACCTTTTTTTTTTGCAACTCTTTTCCATCTGACATTATATTGTGAATGATTTTCCCTACTCATCTACATTTGTAATAGCTGCTTAGTGTCCCATTGCATGGGTATATTTAACCAATCCTTTATTGGACCTTTTAGGTTGTTTGTGCTTTTCACTCTGATGAGTGTCATTGTCCTTAAACACTGGAGTACATCTTTCAGGTTTTCTTAAATTTCTGAAAAGAGGAATTGCTGGGTTGAAGGATATGGGCATATTAAAATTTTTTGACACATATTTCCTTTTGCTTTCTAGAAAGTTTGTATCAAAATAAATTCACCACAAGAGAAGAGTTCGTGTATTCCCACTTTAAGAGCAAACAGGAGGGGTGCCTAAGCTAGTTAGGGGTTGGGCAGGTCAGGGGAAGCAATGCAAAGGAAGTGTCTAGGTGGGAATCTGTAGAACAAGCAGGAGTGAGCCAAATAAAGAGGGAGTATGTGTTCCAGACGGAGGGAACAGCAGGAGAGGAGGCCCAGAGGTAGGGCACTGAGAACAGAAGCAGGTTTCATGCGGTTAGGCTGGCAAGTTAACATGTGGAGCCGCGTAAGATTTCTGTTTTAGGAAGGTTATTCCGGTTTCAGTGTAGGTAATGGATCGGAGGGGGCAAGACTGGGAACAGAATCACAAGTTAGGAGGCTGTTGCAGCTCCCCAAGTGAGCGACATGACAGTGGCCAGGGCTGGGGCAGTAGGAATGGGAAAGACAGACTGAGGGGCATTAAAGAGGAAGAAAAGCCAGGGCTCAGTGATTATTTGGATAGGAGGACGGGAGAGCAGGCAGCTTAAGGATGGCTCCGAAGTTCCTCTTTGGCCCGGGGAGGGTGGAGAGTGCGGAGTAGCCAGAGGCAGGAAGAAAACCTGCAGGATCTGTTGTCATGGAAGCCAAGGGAAGGAATGTTTCAAGGGCAGTGGTTGGCAGAGCTCCAAAGGGCTATGCCCCTCACTTTTTCTCAAGGGTTACCTCATTTAATCCCCCCAACAGACTGGTGAGGCTGGGGCTTCATCATCCAATTTGAGGAAACTGAAGACCAGAAGGGGAAGGCGTTTCCCAGGGCCATCCTGCGAGTCGGTGGCAGACAAAACTTGAACTCAGGTCTCGATTGGTAGAGTGTGGGCCGGGTGGGTGAGCCTAGCACACAGACTTCAGCACGCGGGGTAAGAGGAAATAATGGCCGACACTCACCACGCACCTGACGCGTGCCTGGGCCGCTCCAGGCCTCCCCGGCACCATTTCTAATCCTCCCAACCACTACTGCGGAGGAGCCTTGGGCACAGAAGCCAAGCAGGTGCCAGGGCCGGGCTGGGAACCCAGGTCCTCCCAGCCCCAGACTCGATCCTACAGTCAAACGGCGGGTCTCTCCACAGAGGGGGCGGCGTCCTCAGCGGGAACCCCGGAGGCGCCCCCGGGGACCCCCGCGCGCCTCGCCCCCGCGCGCATGCCTGGCCGCTGAGGCGTGAGAGCCGCAGCCCGGGGCCCTCCCTCCCGCGCGCCTTGCACAACCCGCCCAGATAAGTGCAGCGTCTGTGGGCAATTATCGCGCTCCCGCCGCCCTTGGGGCTGGCCGGGCGGAGGGCCAGGGGCCAGGGGACTCGCAGCCACCCAAGGAGAGCGGCAACCGCCAGCGAGGCCAGCCACCTGCGAGGCCCGCGATTGCGCAACGCCCGGACGCGGGACCGGAAGGCGAGGAGGCGGCGCGGCACGATGACGTCACGCCAGCGGCCCCGCCCCCGGGTTTCCGCCGCTGCGCCCGGGGCCGTCGAGGGGAGACCGCGGGGCGGGGCCGCCGGGGCCGGGCTGGTAGTGGCCGGAGGCGCTCCTTTCCTCCTTCCTCTCCCTGCTTTCCATTTAAAATTTCCCCTTATTCCCTTCTTCATCTTTAGAGATTTCCCCTCCATCCCTCCTTCTCCTTCCTTCCTCCCTTCCTGTTTCCTTCCCTCCCTCCCCCCTTTCCTTCCTCCTTCCCCCCTCCCAGCCTGTCCCTTCCTCCCTTTGTCTCTCCTCCCTCCTCTCTCCTGCTTTCTCCCCTCCCTCCTTCTCCCTTTCCTTCCTCCCTCCCTCCTTCCCTTTAAAAAATCATTTTTAATTCAGTTTTTAATTGTGGTAAAAAACACAACGTAAAATTTACCCCCTTAACCATTTTCAAGTGTGCAGCTCAGTAGAGCTAAGTACGGGCCCGTAGCTGTGTAACCAAACTCCACAGCCTTTTCGTCTCGCGAAACGAACTACACCCATGGAACGCCGCCTCCCGATTTCCTCCCCCCAGCCCCTGGGACCACATTGCACTTTCTTGTTCTTCTTTCTTTCTTTTGCCTTTTCGTGCCTTTCTTTTACCTTTATCTCTCCTTTTACTTCCCCTCCCTATTCCCATCTTTCTTCCTCTTCTTAAAAGCCAAACGGCCCCCTGCACCCTTGCCAGCCCTCCACAGCCTCTGCCTAGGGGCTGGGCCAAGAGGCCTGTCAGCGAGGCTGTTAGAGGGCAGGTGAGTCATCATTCCTCCCCGGTGTGTCAGGGCCAGTGGGCGGCCCCTGGAAGCCTCCCCTGGCTTTTCGCTGGTAGGCAAACATGTCCAGCAGGGAACTTCTGCCAGGAAGAGTTAATTAGAGAGAGGCCCTGACTCCAGCAGGGTCTTGGGGTCAGACTAGGAGCCCCTCTCTCTTCTGGGCCTTCCCCAACCCTGGGCCCCCCCTCTAGACAGTGCAAGACAGCCCTGATGATGGTGGTGATGATGATAACTTGGACTGACACAAAACTTTACAGTTTACAAAGCGTGCCTTAGACATGATCTCACTTTTGTTCTCTCAACAATTCTGGGAGGTAAGCCTTATTATTCCCCTTTTACAGGTGAGGAAACTGAGCCTCAGAAAGGTGAAGGGATTCGACTATCACCACAGAGCTGGTAAAGGCAGAGTTGGCAATGTGGAGACTACAATTTGCATCATAAATAAAAGCTCGCACACACACTGAAGGCTATATCAGAATTTGAAACATTTAAAAAATATTCATTGCTCCCTCTTCTGTGTTCCCATAGCTCCTTGTTTAAACCTCTTGCATGTAGGTCCCAACTGATGGGTTTCTTCAGTACCTGGGCATAGGGAGCAGATACTAAAGGAGTGAGTAGTGGAGGTATTTGATTGTATGCATAGCAAGTGTAAAAGAGCTGATTTCTAGGCAGCTAAGAGACTTTTAAAACTCAAGTAGAACTGCCACCCAGCGGTCCCTGGGTTATCTGGAACTTTGGCTTTCCCTTCAGGGACCATATTGAGAGAACCAGGAACTTCTGAGTGTGGATGAGTCTACAATTGTCTTGCCTCTTCTGGGTGGAAACTTTGGCTCACACAGTTCACATTCTTTGAGCACATTCAGTTTCAATTCCTTTTTCATAAGTTAGTGTGGAAATAACTTTTAGTTTCATGGGTAATTATAGTAGATTAAAATTAGTAATGTTTGCCAGTATCCACTTCTCTACTTCTGGGTACATGGAGTCATATACTCCCCTACCCTCTTGAAGTAAAGCATGGTCACAAGACTATTTTTTGCCAATAAATATGATTTATTGGCACTTGTGGACTGGAGCATTGAATTGCAGGTGCTTGACTCCTTAGTTCTCTCTTCTCCAGCTGCAATGACCAAGGAGGCCACATTCCAGGATGTCAGAGCTTTATTGGCATGGGTCTCAGGGAAACTACCATAAAAATAACCACCTATCAGCTGTTATAGATGTGTAGAGTGAGTGAGAAATAAACCTTGGTGGTATTAAGCAACTCTCATTTGGGCTGTTTGTTACTGCAGCTTAATCTAACCTATTCTGACCAATATAGTCATCAGTAGAGCAATCAATAGAACACATTGAGTGCATAACACATTAGTCAATTTTTTAGACATAACTTTCATCTTTTGGAGCAAGATTACATTTTTTAAAGACAAAAATTACAGTTGCACAATCTAATAGAAAATATAAACTTTGCATTTTCTTCCCTAGAGATCTCTTATCACATACACTTTAAAAATGTTTTTAAGTGTCATTGAGATACAATTAAAATACAATAAACTCCACATATTTAAAGTGTACAATTTTATAGGTTTTAGCATATGTATATATCCTATGAAGCTTTTACTGCAATCATGATAATGAATATCCCTTACTCACAAAAGTTGCCTGATGTCCTTTTGAAACCTCTCATTCCTGTCCCTTTTTACTAATACATAGTCACCAGGCAACCACTGATCTGCTTGTGTCACCATAGCTTAATTTGCAATTCCTAAAATTTTATATAAATGGAATCGTACAGAATGTACTCATTTTAGTCTGTCTTCTTATCACTCAGTATAATTCTTTTGAGATTCTTCCAGATTGTTACATGTGTCAATAACTCATTCTTTTTATATTGCTGAGTAGTGTTCCATTGTATGAGATCCCACGATTTGTTTATCCATTCCTCTGCTGGTGGACTTCGGTCGTTGCCAGTTTTGGGCTATGAACATTTGTGTACAAGTTTTTTATGTGGGCATGTTCTTTCATTTCTCTTGGAATACCTAGGAAAAGAATGGCTGGATCATATATATGGTAGTTGGTGTATGGTAAACTTTTAAAGAAACCACTAAACTGTTTTCAAAAGTGATTGTAACATACATTCCCACCAGTGATATATGGTGGAGAGTTCTAGTTCCTCCACATCCTTGCCAACATTTGGTATGGTTAGGCCTTTAGTTTATTAGATTTTAATCATTTTAATAGGTGTACAAAGTATCTCATTGTGGTTCTTTAAATTGTGATAAAGTACTCAAAACATAAAATTCACCGTTTTAACCACTTTAAAATGTGTAATTCAGTGGCACTTAATACACTCACAATATTGTGAACCATCACCGCTGTGGTTGCAGAATATTTTCATCACCCCAAAAGGAAACCCCATATACATTAAGAAGTCACTTTCCATTTCTGAGCCCCTGGCAACCACTAATCTGTTTTCTGTCTCTATATATTTACCTATTCTGGACATTTCATAATGGAATATGGAATGTGGAATAAATGGAATCATACACCAGGTAGTCCTTTATGACTGGCTTCTTTTATTTAGCATAATGTTTTTGAGGTTCATTATGTTGTAACATGAATCAGTATTTCATTCCTTTTTGTGTATGAATAATATTCCATTGTATGGATATCCTGTATTTTTTTAATCCATTCATTATTTGATGGACATTTGGGTTGCAACTACCTTTTGGGTATTGTGAATAGTGCTGCTATGAACATTCATATAGAGGTTTTTAAAAAATTATTTTACTGTGGTAAGAACACTTGATATGAGATCTAATCTCTTATTTTAAAATTATTGTGAAAACTGTATTTCAGTATAATTAATTTTCTTTGTAATCATTTATATTTTGTTTTATACATGTGAAATCCTTTATATTGTGTTTGCATCATTCTAAGAAAGTGTCCGTATGCTTCACTAGACTGCTAGAGTGGTCTTTGGCACAAAAATGTTGAACAGAATATCCGTATTCTAGGTAGAGATGAGTGATTTTCAAAGAAAGCTGTTCCTCAAGATATTAATAGTTGCTGCAGTAGAAGTATTCTTTGCTCAAATAAGCTTGAGAAACACTGAGTGAAATAATATTTGACATTTTCTGTTGTATTTCTCAGAGCCTTTTATTTTTGAAAATGCTTTGTGTGTATCTGAGAGATGTGATGTGCAACACAGGGTGGGGTAAAAGTAGGTTTGCAGTTGTTCATGTGGAAAATAATACACTCATTAATAAATAATAATACAAGAATAAACTCCATTTTGCATACTCACAACTGTAAACCTACTTTTGCTCCACCCTGTGTTTTTCAAATCCAGTGTAGCACATAGTGCACACTTTTTTCAATTTGTTGTAAAAACACTTCTAAAAGATGTAGTTCAAAGCATATATTCCTTAAAAAGGGCTAAAAAAACTTTTACATTATATAGGTGTTTTTCAAACTAAGAATAATCTAATGGACCCATTTAAAAGGACAAACATCTCATGACCCCCCCAGAATCAACTTAAATATATTTTAGCTTAATGTGACTTAAATGTGTACTGACATAAAACTAGGTGTAACCTCCTTATAAATAATAAAACCAAAACAAATTTACAAATTACAGTATTACAAAAAGCATCAAAACCTAAACTAATGCGTTCAATGCGATAGATTTCATTTCTTGCTGGCACTAACGACTGATTGCAGTGTTACTATGGGGCTGAGTGTTAAGGGGAAGTTTCTTTTGATTCTATTGTGCCCATACTACTGCGTGTGTGGGATGTTTCTGTTCTCCCACAGACTTTTTTACTCAAACTTCTGAAAGCTTGCTTCTTACAGGGCTGTGATATTTCATCTTCAGTTAACACTTTGAGATTAGGTCTCCCTCTCTTTTCTCATTAGATATTATAATTAAAGTGTTACTGCTGGGTCCCAATTCCATCATAAAAGTACAAACATGGGCAGTGTGATGGTTAATTTATGTGTCAACTTGACTGGGCCCGAGGGTGCCCAGATATTTGGTCAAACATCATTCTAATGTTTCTGTGAGGGTGTTTTTGTGTGAGATTTACATTTAAATCTTTAGACTGAGTAAAGCAGATTGCCCTCCCTAATGTAGATGGGCCTCATCACATCAGTTGAAGATTTATGTAGAATAAAAAGGCCAACATTTCCCCTGGGAGGAGACAGGATGCCGCGTTCACTCAGCCACTATTACTCCACGGCCCAGACCATGTAGCTCCCCTCTAGCGGTGCCTCTGACAGCATCTCTGAATGGAGAAGCAGATGATTGGGAAGTCAGTTGATGGTGGAAGAATTTTTGAAGTAATTTTTGATTATGTGGAGTTTTTGCCTTCTATGCTGAGCTTAGTCCCCAACTCCCATGTCAGTTTTGTCCCCCTTGGCACATGGTGTAGGGCTTGGCAAGAAATGCTTGTTGTATAAATGAATAATTCCTCAAACATTAAAATTAGGAGAATTGTTATCAATCGTTAGAGCCAATCCACATTTTATGGGGACATAAATAATAGTAATACCCATGTAATGAGAGCTGACTGTGTGCTAAGACTCGTACAGAGTACTTTACATACATTATCTAATTTTGCCTTTTTAGCAACAATGTGAGCTGGAAATGATCATACCTACTTTTTTTAGATTATAAGAAAATTTCTGTGTTCAAAGAGCTAGCTAGCATTGTTTCTTTCATCAGGTAGGTGCCTTGAATAATCTATTCAAGGAAGAACACTCAGTCCAACTTGATGAAGCCTGTATCCTTTGAGTACTAATGGAAACTGGTGGCCCATATTGAGGCCGTATTTCCAGATCAGACTGTCAGTTTGAGCAGACGAAAAAAGGGTGTGAACTCTGGCCGAATTTTTGCTGGTGGCTCCAGTAAAGCTGCTAGTGACCCATATTGCTTTCAGGGGTGCAACAGGGCAAAAGGTCTCAGAGCTGGGGACTGGAAGAACCGGCTGTGTCCAGAGCCCACTGGCTGACCTTGTGCTATACTGCTTCTCGTTGCATCTGGAGGAAACAGAGACCCAGAGAAAGGCAGAAACTTGACCTGGTCCCCCAGCCCCTCAGGCAGGATGGCCACTTGATCCAGAGGCGCCTTTATTCCTGGGACTTCCAAGACAGCTGGCTGCAAGGACACTATGAGGACGAAAAAAGAATTTCAAGTGCATCCTAAGAACCACCTCCATTCTCTTGCCGTGTAGGGAAGGAGCACGCACTCAAAGACCCAGCCAGGAAGGAAGATTTGATCTGGGCAGGATCCACTTCCCATGGCGACGCCTTCTTGAGTCGAAGCTCTGGTATGAAGTAAGACTTGTTTAAAGCAGTTAAAAGCAGCAATCCCTATTGTGTCAAGTGGTGACAGTATAATCCTCCTTAATAATTTTGTTCCCTCTCCAAATTCCCCTCCATTATGCATCCTTAAAATGTGACTTTAGACGCCTCTTTAGGTTTCTAGTTCTCTAAGTGCAGGGGCATTTGGTGAGAGGGGAGAGGTAAAGACTGACTCTCTTGCACTCAGATCACTCAAAGATGCATCACTGGAAAAACTTCCCCACAGTGTTTTTGCCTAGAGCTATTATTTCTAAAAAATTTAAAGTGAAAATTTGAATTATATGTAAAAATAGAGATATTAGTATACTAAATCTCCACATCCCCACCAGGTAGCTTTTAATAATATCAACATATGGCCAATCTTGCTTCATTTACACCCTATCTACTCCTAACCCCTTGCTGCTGGATTATTTTGAAGGAAATCGCAGATCACCTGGGATACATGTATCTTGTACCTCTAAAAGATAAAGGGTCTTTAAAAAATGATCTATAATCTATCACACGTAAACATTTCAAATGATTTCATCAAGTACCTAATCAATGCTCAAACATTATTATCCATGTCTTTGGTTTTGCTGATCACATCCCCAGGGGATCATTTAATATGTTTCTCTGGTTCCCGGGATGAAATTTAGAAGCGCTCTCAAGTTCAGGTTTGATTTAGAGGCAGGAAAGTTTCAGAGTTGGTGCTGTGTACTTCTTGTTGCCTCACATCAGGAGGTACATAATATCTGTTTTTCTCTCATCTTGACTTATCAAGATATTGATCATTGGATTGAGGTATTTTCAGCCTGATCCATTCATTATAATGTTCTTGCTGGCCTTTCACCTAAGAACTTTAGCAGTCATTGGATCATCAATGACTAAATCTTATTTCATCAGGAGTTTTAAAATGGTGATATTCTAATTCTGATATCCCTTCCTCATTTATTAGCTGTAATCCTTCTATGAGGAAGGCTTGAGCCCATCAACTCTTTGGTTACTCTGAAGTATAGTTCATAAAGGCAAGGCAAGATAAGTGCTTGATTCGCTTTACTTACCTGTTTCTGGAATTATGCCTTTATTCTCAAGCACCCTCCAAAATGATGTGCTGGTTATGTATTGCTGCCTATTGAATAACCCAAACTTAGTGGCTTAAAACAACCATTATAAAATAACCATTTTATTATGTCTCATAATTTTGTGGGTCAGACATTTGGATCAGCTGAGTGATTCATCTTCTTTGGGTGGCATTTACTGAGGTCACTCCTGGAGGATCCAAGACAGCTTTGCTCATATGTGTGATGTTTTTGGGAATGGCTGGAAGGATGAGCTTTGCCGGGACTGTCAACCAGAGTTCCTACACATGGCTTTTCCTGGCTGCGGGAGACACAGCCCTGCTCCAGGTGTCCATAGTCGCTTTAAGACCAGCAGAATGTGAAAAGCCTCATGCAAGCAGAGTGAACAGTATCCTACCAAGCTCCTGCAATGTTAGAGGGCCGATTGCCACCTCCTGCCAACCCACTGCCACATGGTATCTTGTGGGCTCTGGCTGAAGCTGAACACCTTCATTAGGAACATCTTGGAGAGCTTGGCCTTAACGTGCTTGAACACTCGAGGAAGGGTCTGTTCTGAGAGCTTGTCCTTCCCCTGATTATGAAGAAACTGTCCAACAGGACTCAAGGGGCTTCATGGACGGGGCTAAGAGCGCCATGGCCGCCTACCCACAATGATTGTTGTTAACGGCTGTAAAATATTTCATCCAGTGGATGCAACATGCTGTCTCTCTGCTGTGGTGGTGGTTTGCACTTTTTGGTTATTTATGAGTAATACTATATGTTTTTGTTCACAAAGCCTTTCTTCCCTTAAGGTCAATTTCCAAGAGTAGAATTATTTTTTGGCTTTTGATGTATGCTGTCAATTTGCTTGCCAAGGAAGTGAGCAGTTTGTATTCCAACATCAGTGTATGTGTTTTTTTAATAACCACAACAACACTGAGAGTTATTTTTAAACACTTTTGCAAATTTAGTAGGTATAAAACTGAATTTAACGTTGCTTAGACTTTGTTTTTTTAAATTTCCTTTTTATTGAATTTATTGGGATGACATTGGTTTGAATTTTTTTTTTCCCTATTTTGTTCTAAGTTGTTAGTTCTTTCCTCTTATACCAATATTATACAGGGTTAATTCATTTAATTTGTATCAATTTAGTATTGTTTGCTTAAGTGGAACTTATGTTATTTCCAGTAGTGCCTCCAGTACAACTTTCAGTATAGTATCAAAGAAAATGAACCATTTAAAAATCAAAACATTTAACTTCTAAATATTCTCAGACATGAGCAGCAGCAACATTTCTCCTCTTGGATTCTGCACCTACAGGAAATTCATGAGTAGGATCAATACCTAATTATATCTGAAATAACCCAGAGAAAATACAAAAAAGTTTTTTAAAAATCAACCCTGAAACATTTAGAAATAACTTTTTACATGTGTAAACCAACTCAGTAGTTATAAATAGCTTTCAGATGTATTTTCTCATTTGATCCTTATGTCTAACTCTAAAGGTAGACTGGGCAGGAATTATTATGACCATTTCACAGATGAGAATATTGAAGCTCAGAGAAATCATGTACATAGTGACCCAACTGGTTAAGGGCAGATCTGTTACACAGGGGCAGATCACTAAATCGTGTCTTGCACATAGTAGGCATTCATGAAATATTTGTTGAATGAATGATTAATTGGTGTTATTGAAATCTTTGTCTTTTCTTCCATGTTGTTGGGGATTTCCCAGTACCATCTAGTTCTTTTTATTGTATACATTTTATAATAAGAATAAGATAAAATTTATATGCCAAGTTTAAAGTGGATTCCACTCATTTATTTATGTTTAAAGCTAATCACCAGTAATTTATTTTTTAAAAAAGAAAAACAATATATAAGTGGGGAAAACAAATTTTCCCCACAAGGGTTGAATATTATGAAATAATTGAGAAATGGAAAGAAATACATGGAGCATTTTGAAAATATGAGTAGATGGTAAAGCATTTTAGTTGGTGCTGTTTTCATCAACATTAGAAAGTTGGGAAAGAGCAGAAAACTAAACTAAATATGAAAAATTTCTAGACTAGATATTATATCCTGAGCCAGTAATCTCAAAGCAAGTATTTTCAAATGTCATCCTTGTTGTGGTGATGAATAATACTTAACAACTAACTGAAAGTTATAAAATGTTAGGAGAGAAGGGAGATCCCTTTGACTTCTGGTCCACTCTTTCATTGTACAGGTGTGAAATGGGTCCAGAAAGGGAAAGGGACTTATCTAAGGCCACACAGTAAGTTAGGCAGAACCAAGAATAGCATCCAGATGTATTCTTCCATGCTTTGGTGCCTATTGTTTGTGTCCATCTAGAACCCCTTCACCCACTTCAGGAAACAGAATTTATCCCTCTGGCCACAGTGGGCATATAGCACAGGCTAAGCCATTCATTGTATAGTATGTCACTCTCTTTGACCTTAGACATTGGTTCAGGGGATTAACATGTGACCCAAGCTTGACCAACCAGAATCCTTCCCTGGGATTTGTCATAGTGGATCTGGGAAAGGAAAGGACATTTTAAACCTCTCTGATTGTGAAGCTATGAGGACATGAGCTTATAGCTAAGTTGGCTAGTCCTGTGTCCCATGGAAAAATAGCAGAAGGGAGGCAGACAGAAGGGAGAGGCACTCCAGATGGGAGCTGAATTACTTATCCTAGTTGCCAAGGTGTACCCATCCTGAGGTTATTTTGAGCTCTTACATTTTTTAAAAGCAATGATAATATCCTTCTGATAACCCCTGTTCTTTTATTATTTTTCTCCTCTTCTTTTGCTTAAACAAGTCAGAATTGGGTTCCTGTCACTTGTAGCCAAAGAGTCTAGCCTAGGATTTCTCAACAGCTGCACTATTGACATTTTGGACCAGATAATGCTGTGTTGGGAGGGGTTTCTCTGTGCCTATAGGATGTTTAGCAGCAGTGCTGGCCTCTACCCCACTAGGTGCCAGTAGCACCCCACCCCAGTTGTGACAACCAAAAATGTCTCCAGACATTGCCAAATGTCCCCTGGGGGTGGGAGCAAAATTGCCATGGTTGAGAACCACTAGTCTTGTCTAATACCCATGTTGACTCTTATTTATAAAACAAAAAAATGGATAGGGAAAACTGAAATTCAATGAGATGTGGGACTTTTTTCAAAGTCCCACAAAGACAGAACTATCAAATCAAGCAAAAAGAATCCAGGAAGTGATACTACAAAGAGATGTTGGTACATGCAGATATTGGCTCTCTCATAGCTGTTGGAACAATAACAGACTCCACAAAATGATTTGGGATTTTACCCATGACATAGTCCATAACGCTCTACCGAAAAATTCTCACGAATCTCACGAGATGGTGAGACAAAGCAATACTAATTAGTTTTATTTCTGTTGTTTTAAATCTAGGACGTTTGGGTTCAGTGAACTTTGACTGGGTGTCTCCAGAAAGCTCACCACATGTTCCTTTGAAGCAGATATCCAGGAAGCCAAATCTTGCTACAATTAAATTATAATAAGATTCATTGCACAATGAACAATGATGTCTATGAAGATCAGTAAAAACCATGAATAATCAGCTTCATTTTTGTTAGAACTATTATTGAGGAAGAGCTCTTCAGAGGAGACATTGCGAGGAAAAGAGTACTAGCACAGGAATCAAGAGGGCTAAATGTGAGCTTCACTCTGCCACTAATGCTATGTGACATTGTGCAAGTGTCTGCCTCTCTCTGGGCCTCAGTTTTCTTCTCTCTATAATGAGAGGTTGGATCAGATAAATGCTGATGAGCTCTCCAGTACTGAGCTTTAATGATTCTTATAGGCAGACACTGTGTCATATCCATCTTGGCTCCCCTCTCCCCAATGAGGACCTGGTGCAGCACCAGAAACCAAATAGGTACTAAGCAAATGCTTATTAAATGCACAGATAAATGATCTATTTAGGAGACAAGGGACAATAACATCCCAACCTCCACAGATGCATAGAATTGGACAGGATTTTAGAGTTGAAAGGGAGCCCGGTGTTTATTTAGCCCAGCTTCCCAGCCAGAGCTGGAGCCCTCTACCTTATTTCTGACAGATGGGCATATAGTTTCTGATTAAATATTTCTGATGACAGGGAACTCACTCTCTGTAGGGGCAGCCAGTTCCACTTTTGAATAGAAAGTTCTCTTTAGGTATTAGAAAGTTCTCTTTTAACCTGGAACCTCCTTGTAGCTGTGACTTGCTTCTAGTTTTGTTTTTTAATTAATTTCCATTTTAATCCAAGAATATAGGCACACAACTCAAAAAGTCAAATAACACTAAACATTTTGCTTATAATGCAAATAGCTCTCATCCTTTCTTACTCCCCAGAACTGCTTCCTCCGGGCATCCACTTTCCAGTCCTTTAGCTCTTCCCTCTGCTACTTACATCTGCATTTCTAATTGATACGCTTAAACTGTTACTTCTAAACTTACCAATTTCAGACATTATCAAGTGATTTCCTGTTTTTATAGAAGAGGGTTTACCCTCTTAACAACCTTCCCCAACTGTCCCTCCTCCCCTCACTATACTATCACCATGTTTGGTTCAGTCAGTATTTAGCGTTTTCATTAGTATGACTATGTAAATATCATTTAATGCTAAGCCTACTAAAATACTGTGTTTCCTTTCTTGCACTTCTTTTTGTTTTTCCTGGAGTTAATAATCACTTTGATAACTTTTCTATGTCCTTTCTTCTAATTATTCCCAAATGTTTCAACTAAACTGTAAAATGCTTATCATGTAAACACATCATTTTAAAAAAGGTTTTACTTTTGTCAAAGTATAAGATTTGACAATAATAAGCCCCTGAATTTGTGCCACTATATACATTTCAGAAAGCATCTTCATCTAACCATGAACAACAGATGTGGCTTGAGGTTATTGTTTCGGTTACAGTTAAAGAGATGGAAGCCCAGAGAGGAAAGGTGACCTGCCTAAGGTCACACAGCAGGCACTGCAGGAGCAGGACCTTTAATGCAGCCCAGCATTTTCCCAGCTACACTTGTGCCTGGAAACTTTCCTTTGATTCCTGACTGGTCAATGGTAGAATGTGCTCTAAAGATAAGGGGCTCCTGGGGTGTGACTCATTTTTAATAGACTGGAATAAATCGCTTTTGTGCAAAGCAGGGCTCAGCAACTGGCAGGACTGAACGGGGTTGGCAGCCATCCGAAGCCTCGACGTGAAAAGCGAGAATGTCTCCACACCCTATAATCCCACAAATAGGGTCTCTATTTTTTAAGATTTCTAAGCAGTATTACACAAACCCTCCAGGGGCTTAAACTTAACACAGAGTCAGGTAAGCAGGGGCAGGTAAGTAATCTGCTCACGTGTCCTGTTGCCACCTTCCTTGCCGGTAGAGAACAGTATCGCCTTAATCCCCAAGAGACAGATCTCTTCTTGCTCCTCTCGGGAACCAGAAGAGGAGGGGTGAGAAATGGCCCCAGGCCTGAAGTCAGACCATTCTTATTTTGCAGACTTGAGAGCTATAATGTAAGGAAAGAACCTGTGTTTAGAAACAGCCAGAACAACCCCTGTGCAGTTAGGACTGGGGAGAGGGCCTCTGGGACACATGGCTGAGGGGGTTGATTGAGACCGACTCCCAAGTCCCATGGAGATAGGAGGATGCCGTATCTCGAGCTGTTTTTACCTGAAACAAGGCATAGAGGTTCTGTCCATGGAAGAAGGACGTGATGCTCTCCAGTGCATCCCCAAATATTCCTGACTCTCTTCCTCAGCCCTAATCTCCAAGTTGCCCCCAGCTCTCCAAGACCCAAGGTCTCATAATTTGCAGTCACGCAAATCTTTGAAACAGCACCAGGAGTGACTCAGCAGCACCTCTGAGAATGGACAGACTGCCTGTTGTGGGGACTCGCACCCAGAACATCCTGGAGCAGGTGTGTGGGGCCCGGGGGTGGGGCCAGCAGCCTGGCCTAGAAAGGGAACGGGGAAGTGACTTCCCTGACTCTGGAGCCCACAGTTTCATTTGGGTTGGGGAAAGCTGGTGGTAGAGACCACAGAGCCCTGGGGCTGGAAGAAGTGTTCTCGGCAGCTCATTTTAAAGAGAAGACTGTGATGCTTAGAGAGCTTGAGGGCCCTGCCCTGAGCCGTTGGCATTCTGGTGCCACAGTTGCTCACAGCAACAGCAGTGATTGGGCGCTTGCCATATGCCGCATACACACCAAAACGCTCTGCATCCATTGATTCATTTAACCATCCCAATAACTCTATGAGGGGGGTGCCATCAGTTCTTGCATTTTGGAGATAAGCAAACTGCAGCTGAGAGGGGTGAAGTAATTTGCCAAAGCCATGGGGGTAGAAAGAGGCAGAAGCAGGATTAGAACCGAGGCCTCTCGGCCACCAAAGCCTGTGCTTGTGGACTCATTGAGATATCAGGTAGGATGATACTTTGGGTAGAAATTGGAGTGTGGTGTTTCCGTCCATTCCAGTGTTCATGTCTCTCAACACTAAGGAAAAATTGGGGAGGCTGTGCTAGAGCAGGGAGTCAGGAGGCCTTCCCCTCTCTGGTGCCCGGTTTCTTTCTTCTCGCGGGCAGCGTGATGAAAGTGTGTTCTATGCTGCAGACAGGGATGGTCAGGTGTTGTGGACATGTTCCCATCCGGCCCTTGGTGGCAAAGGGGGGAAAGGCCACCGGAGAAGATTCTGGGCCATGGCACAGAGCCTGGCCTCCCAAGAGGCTGGGCGGCTTCTAGCCCACCAGCCAGGCCAATGCAAAATCTGGGCTTTTGTTTGACTTGGCTTCTTGTACCTTGTTTAGTCTGCAGAGCAGGGAGCTTATCCTGCTCCCTTTGTCACAGGCCATTAGTACACACATAATCCCTGGGGGTTTACTGCTGGCTGCTTTCTCTAGGAATTCGGGGAGGGCTACAGGGGAGCCCAGTTCTTAGGAATCATTCCCTCCCAGCCCCCATCCAAGCATCCTCAGCTGAGAATTCATGGCATTGTGTGCTCCTGGTCTGCAATTCTGGCTGTGTGACCTTGAACTAGTCTCTTCCCTTCTCTGGGCCTCTGTCTGCCCATCTGAGCAGGAGAGATCTGGCTTAGATGCCCTCCAAGGGACCTCAATTCCATGCAGATCAGAAATACATTCCTATGTGGTTTCTCTCCCTTGAGGCCTCTCCCATTCCCCTACTGCCCCCTCCCCCAATTCTGGAGCAATTTGTAGTGTCTTTTCACTGATCTCATCCCTGCCCTGAGCCTGGGGCCAATCCCTCTCTCATTCAACCTCCTGCTTGTAAATTGAGGATAATGATACCTGATAACTCACCCTGCTGCTATAGGGATTAACTAATTAGTGGTTATTAAAGGGTGGAGGAACACAGCACACTGTTCCCATTTAGGGCAATTTTTCTCCCCTGAGTTCCTGCTACTGTCTGCACAATCTCGGAGAATTAGAAAGATCTCGAGAATTTTGACTTCCAGCACTCCCGTTATACAGATGGAGAAATTGAGGCCTAGGATCATGGAGCTGTTTTGCAGCAGAGAGGGGAGCAGAACTCAGGGCTCTGGAGCTCTACCCAGTGCTCCTCCGCCCTACCAAGCACAGTAATCGTGGTTCAGGGCTCTGGCGGTGGTCTCTGTGCTGGGATGGAAGGTGCACCCAAAGGCTCCCAAACCCTGGCTCATAGCTTGGCATTAGGGAACAAAATTTTGCTTCAGGCAGACCTGGGTGCCAGCCTTTGTCTTGACTTACTGAGTGACCTTGGGCTTGTCACCCCTGCTTGCTGCCTAATTGTCAGTTTCTTCATCTGCAAACGGGAAGGGGGAGGGGAAGGACACCTTCCTCACAGGTTACTGTGAGGACTGGCCCAGAGCGGGTATTCAGAAACAGTATTAGCAGCATTAGCTGCGTTATTATGGTGTTTTTGTTGACAAGCTCACCCAGAGCTGCTCAGTGAAGCTGCAGGAGCCGACGCTCAGCAGGTGCTCCCGCGGGCTGCACCCTGGCTGGGGCGCCTCGAGTCATCCTCACGCCGTCAGCCAGGGAGGGGCTGCTACCCCATTTGACAGAGCTGCACATGGAGGCTCAGAGAAGAAAAGAACTTGCCCAAAGCCATGTTTGCTTTAGGAGTGAGATGACCTCATTTTCTAGTCTCTTCTGGAGCAGAGGCTGCAAGCTAACTGGCCTCGGTATGGCAGAGGGGACGTCATGCCTGTGTCACATGACTCCTACGGCCTCAGGACAGGGACGAGCCATCTAAGGATGGGTTGTACTGCTTCAGGGAACGGTAGTGAAGCAGAAGCTGGAGAAACACTCCACAGGAACACGGTTGGAGCGGCCAGTGCGTCGGGTAGCAGGTGTCAGGCCCTCTAGCGAGAGGCTACATGGCACTGGAGGACAAGAGGGGGCCGGAGTCTAACTGAGGTCCGATCCGGGCTCCAACATTTGCCAGCTGGGTGACCTTGGGCAAGAGTCTTCACGTCTCTGAGCTTTGGTTCCCTCACCTGTAAAATGAAAATGAGAATCTCCATCCTGCCTGCCTTCCAGGCCCGCGGTGAAGGGTCGGAGATACAGACGGATACAGAGGACAGCTGGTGGGAGCGAAGGAGGGCGCTGCCCCTCGCCCCTCGCCCCTCGCCCCTGGGGGGGGCTCCAGAGGCTCCGCACAAGAAGGATGAGGTGGGGCACTCTACGCAGGAAAAGGCCTTTTCTTGACGGGGGAACCGCACAGGCAAAGGCTTGAAGGCAAGAAAGAGCGCAGCGTATCTGGAGAGCGAAGGGTGGCGTGCGGATGGGGGACAGGCAGCGAGCGGCACCGGCAAGCTCAAGCTTCCTGCTCCGCCACCCAAGAAGTGCCCACTGCACTGACCTGACGCCAGGGGCAGGCCTGGAGAGGGGCCTGCCCAGCGCCATTCAGGGCAAGGGACAGGGATGGCTTTGGGGACCTCCTCCCTCACCCCTCACTCAGAGCCTTGTCTCCCTGCCTTGCCCTCACCGAGAGGCCCCGGGTCCTGATGTCTTCCTTTGGCACACCCTCCTACCCTTCAGCCTTCATGCCAAAAACCTGCTGGTGACTCAGGCTCTGGCACTGCTGGCTGGGCTGTCTCCTCGTTTCGCAGGTCCCGGGCTGCCAGCCTGTGGACTTCCTAACTGGCACTCCAGCCTCCAGCCCCACCTCGCTCCGATTCAGCCCCACATCAGGCACAAGAGCCTTCCTTACAGTGACTAGAAGAGCAGACATCAGCGCATAAAGGTTGGTTCTGGGCAAGGTGTGTGCATGTCTTCACCCAGCACCATCCTCTCACAGAGACTGGTGGGAGAAAGCGTCCTGCCTAAGGATTTAATGTGGCCCAAGATTAAGGAAAGCCGGGGCTAGATAGCCATTGGATACAGTGCAGTGCACATGGCTGCCTGCCCAGCGCCCGCTCTCCTCTGTTTCCTTCTAACAGAACCCTAATGTGGTTGAGGTAGCTCCATTACACAGCCACAGCCATCTGCCTCTGGGGACTCTGACCCACCCCCGGTGTCAGAGAGGAGACCAACTGGTCTAAGGAAAATTCCATTTCACTTGCCATTGTCCCTGCCCCAATTTATTGGTCGAGGAAGGCATGTGATCCAATTTTGGCCAATGAAGCATAGGAGATGCCTGTTGGAGACTTGGGAGAAAGTTTCCTTGCATTACCCCTGAGGAGCAGAGGTAGTAAAAGCTGGTCCCCCTCCTTCCTCAGATTGATATCATGTGGATGATTTCATATGGATGTGATACCAGAAATCACTGTGGTCATCTCATATCTAAGCAGAGTGGGGAACTTGAAAAAACCTTGAAGACACCATGGAACCTCTGAATCAACCCACCCTGAGGGCCATCTCACTTCTAGAATTTCTGTTTTGTGAGACAATACATTTTTGTTGTTTGTAGCTGAAAGCTTCTTTACCAACGCAGAGAGATGGGGTGCGTTCCTTGGGACTCTCTCAGTTTCAAGTGGTAGAAATTAATTCTAACTGGTTTGAGCAGAAAGAGGGACATGACACTGCTTTGCATAATGATGTAAGATGGATCTTATGGGCAGAGGAATCCATGCAGGTTACATGGATTTCAAAAAATGCTTGTCTTCTGATAGTCTAGAGCCAATCCTGGCTTTGGGAATTACCCTATTTAGCTTCGTGTGTGTGTGTGTGTGTGTGTGTGTGTGTGTGTTCCGCACATTACAGTTTGGAAGACTGTGGGAAGAATGGGTAAGGCTATTGAGCTCATATTGGTGGAGACATATTGATGAGGACCATCCTTTGAGTGCCCAAGCCCACCCTTGTTGTTCTGCAGGGCCCTTCGTGGTTATTCTAGACTCAGACTTTGGGAGAGATACCACCAGAGGGTTACTGCATACTGTGAATCACCTTGACTTTGGGTTAGTCCCATCCCTGTGATCGGGCTTGAGCTTTTCCTAATTGGTGGAGCTCCTCTGGTGAAAAACTGACAGTAGGGTTCCTCTCTGAGAAAGGAAAGGGAAGTGGTTTTCAAGATCAGAAACATGAAGAGATCCCAGTGTGGAGGGTTGATATATCTTTGTTGCAGATTCTTGGAAGTGTTCTATTTGTAGTCAAGCTTTATGGCTACATTTCCATTGTTCTCTGACCTTTCAGGAGAGACCTTGTGGGTGGGTTGTAGGTGTTGAGGATGGGCTGGGGGTAGGAGGGTGGCCTTTTCAACAACTACCACATGGTGAGGCCCTGCAGGGGTAGCTACATCATATGGCAGAGACTGAGCAAAGGAAATGGAAGCTCAAAAAGGAGCTGAGAGTGGTGGGCAATTGAGATCCTTTGAGATTCATTCCTTAGCCCCAGTAGGTATCCAAATATTTCCCTTTCAGGCCCCAGAGTTAGGTTAAGATGGGACTTGAGGATGAGCCCAAGACCTCAGAAGACATACCTCCCCACCCAGCAGCTCACACCCCTGATGGTGGGTTCCCACTTCTGCGTTTGGGTCTGAGCTGGGGCCCAAGATGACCTCAGTCTGGGGTATTGTCCTCCTCAAGGAGCAGTGATGTCTGTTACCCTCTCCCTTGTGTGGGAGGCTAGGGACTTAGTGTAGCTGTGGAGAAATAAAGCTATTTAAGTGATGAGTATTATATTTTGATCCACAAGCCTGTCTGTTTCTAAGGGCCCCTTGTAGACACCATCAAGCAAAGCCTGGCAGGGTTATATTTGGTGTGTTTTTTTCCCCTCTTTTTTTTTTCATCCAAAAGACAGCTAAAATTGCTTGGTTAGATATGATACAATAGGCAGTTTTCCTTTGTGCTGTTGGGTTCTACTCTACCTTCTCCACTGAGGCCACCAGCTTGGAAGCTTTCTGGATACAAGAGGGGGGAGCTGCTCCTTGACGACCCCCCCCCCCCACGCCTTAGCCTGTGCTCAAGGGCATACTTGGCCAATAATCTATAGTTGGCTCCCTCCATACTCTGCCTTGAAGGATCATGGTTGAACATGCCTCGGGCCAGCCTGGGATGCTTGGCCCTGTTCTTTTCTGGATGGGAACGTCAGGACTCACACGCTGGCCGTTCTGCTCGAGTGCTGACTGTAGACTCACTCAGCTTTCCTTCACCACTCCCCTTCTCTGGGCCATTGGTATAAATAAGGTAGCTGGTCCATGGCTGTTTAAGTTCTTAGGGAAGAGCGATCCAGCTTGGGAAGGCTTCCTGGAGGACGACCTTCATGGTAAAGATGTATCAAGTGAAGTAGCATTGTAAGCAAAGGCAAGAAAAGCTTGAGGCCTGTTTGGGAAAAGGTGGGAGTTGAATGGCTAGAATCCTGAGGGTGTGATGGGAAATGCTGAGAGGTGAGGCTGGGAAGCTAGAGTGGTGCCAGATCACAGGGGAACTGGAAGCATGACTATACCCTGCAGACCAAGGGAGCCACTGACAGTGTTTGTGCAGCAGAAGGGTGGTGTCCAGGATGCATGTAGGAAGAGCACCGTAAGGGCAGCTGGAGGGTAGGTTGGAGGAAGCGAGGCTCAATGAAGGAGATTCATGCGATAGTCAGGAGCCACGGAAGAAGGGCCTAGAAAATGTATGTTTTGGAAGGCAGGATGGAGCATTGGCCTCCCTTGAGGGCATGGATTCCTCTGTACCTGTCTTCCTCTTCAGGCTTCTTCTCATCTGGGAAACAGGGGTGTGGGTTTTCCCAGTTCCTCTCTATTCTGCCCTCCCCTTCCCCCCATTTCCCCACCAGCACAGCTTTGGTTGCTCCTTTGCTGGTACTGTTAACCCTTTCTATACCGAACACAACTTTAAACTTATCTTGTCTGAAGTAGCAATAGCCTCCAAAAGGTCCCTCTGCCTCCGTTCTTACCCCCATAATAGAATATCCAGCAGCCAGAGGGAGCCTGTGAAAATGTAAGTCAAATAACGTCACCTCTCTGCTCCAAATTCCCCAGCGGCTCCTCATTCACCCAGAGTGAAAGCCACCTCCTTAGGATGGCCCTCCTCCTCTGACTCCCTCCCTGGTCTCTCTGAGTTGTCCCCGCCTACCTCCTACCCCAGCCTCCTCACAGAGCCTCCAACATACCTGGCATTCTCCTCCTCAGGGATTTCGCACCTGCTGTTCCTTCTGCCTGAAACACTCCTCCCCTGGGATGCCCTTGACCCTTCGGTCACCTCCTTTGCTTATTTGTCCAATATGTCATTTTTGTGGTAAAGCCTTCTCTGATTGTCCTACTTAAAGTTACAACCACTCCCCTTCTCTCTTACACTCTGATCCTCCTTCCTTGTATTCTTTCCGTTCACTTGTCACCTTATACTATAATGCACAATTCATATTTCTTATGTTTATTTTTTGTCTTCCTCTGCTAGAAAGTAATCTCAAGGAGGAGAGGGAATTTTGTCTTTTTAATTTCTGATGTATCTACCAATACCCCAAACAGTGACCTTACAACAAGGCACTCAATATTTGTTGAATGAACGAATGAATGAATGAATGAACAAGAGTGAATGATCTCTGACTGCGGTGAGGCCTGAGAGCCACTGAGAGCTGTCCCTGGTGCTGCCCTGGCTCTGCCTCTCCCTGTCCCTTCTGCGCTGTGTGCTGACCTCAGCTTGTCAGGGCACTCTCAGCTCCCTTGGCCCCTGTCCCTACTAGCTCCTCAGCTGCTGATCCAGCTAGTCACTGGGTAGATGAGGAAGCCACAAGATTTAAGATGAAGGGTATGAGGCCCTATGGACTCGACTCTCAGGCCCCACCTCTTTGGCATGCCTTAGAAGGCTCCTGCCCCCGCTTCAGCTGATCCTTGTACCGTGTCCTCCTGCTGCCTGTGGGCTTGTTCTCTTTCTGTTCCTTGGCCACCTGTGGCTCCAGATTCCATGTGATCCCCTCCCCCTGCCTTCTTGTCTGGCCAACTCTCCGTCGGCCTTCAGATGTTATCTCACAGATCACTTTCTCCCGCAGGCCTTGTTTGATTCCACAATAAGCTTCACACGCCCACAGGGCTCTGACCCCCCCCCCCCTTGGTGACAGTTATTATGCTTGTAATTACCCCTCATTGCTTCCCTCTCTACTAAATCTCGAGGCTCTGAAGGGAAGTGCCAGGTCAGTTTTGCTCCCTTAGTACCTTTGGAGCCTAGCACACTGACTGGCAGGTAGAAAGGGGCCAGTAAGTCACTGCTGAATGAAAGACCAAAGAGGAAGGAGGAAGCTGTGGAAGGCCGAGCAGAGAGAACAGGCTCTGGAATCTGAATGATCTGGGTTCCAATCCAGCTCTGTCATTTACAGTCCGTGTGACCATAGGTAAGTCACAGCCCCTCCCTGAGCCTCCATTTCTCATCTCTGAAATATAGATAGTGATACAGCTGTACCAGGGTTGTTGGAATAATTACATGTGATGCTGAGCAGACACTTGGTACTTGGAAGATGCTGGATAAATTTCATGATGAAATTATGAAACACTAGCAATAATTTCTCCCTGTTCTGTCTGCAGTGTACTTCCAAGACCATTGTCTTATTTTATCACTTATTACATTACTGGTCTTAGAGTAGCTCTTGGAGGAAGGAAACTGAGATTAGACAGGTTAAGCAACTTGCTCAAGATCACCCAGCATTGTAGGGCTAGGCTGAGATTGGACCAGGCAGTGTGACTCTGGAATCCCTCTTCTAGGGACCTGCCATTCTCTGCTTTGTTTGTAAAAGGCAAATACTGTGCAAGTTCAGTGCAGAATCTCTAGTTCCCAGAGCAGAGTCTGACAGAGAGCAGGTAGTTGGCAAATGTTTGTTGAGTAGAGTTTATCTGTGACTCACCCAGCTCCCTCTGGATGCTCAGATCAGAGCAGGACCCCTCGACTTACTTTCACAGGCCACTTAGGAAGGGCCAAAGGCAGGATCCTGAGAAGCAGTGTGCCCCCAGAGGAAATAGCCATGGTGTCACTGGAGCATGTCCTTGGCTCCACTGAGAGACGAGTCAAGTGTCCCTGGAGCCCAGGCCACCTTTCTCAGCACCTGCGTGAGCATCCACTCACCTATGACAGCTGGGTCAGAAGCAGTGCTGGAGAGGGCATTGTGTGCAGCCAGGTGCCCTGGGATCCCCACGCTTGGCTCCACCCTGGGGCTCTGGGGCTTGAAGCCATCTGTGAGCTCTTGGGCAGCATCTGGGCAGCCGGGGCAGCCTCCTGGGAGACATGCCAGCCTTGAGTCTTTCAGGCAGGTAGAACCCTGGGCCTGGAGACTTCTCCTAGTCACACTCTGGGGGAATTAGATTTATTGAGGGTCATTTGTCTCCTTTTGTTATTCCTGAGTACTCTCTGTCTTATATCTGTTTCCTCTCCTTAATAAAACTTTTATTTATTGAATGAGAGAGAGAGAGAGAGAATGAATGGCTTGTTGGTCCACTTATTTATGCATTCATTGGTTGATTCTTGTATGTGCTCTGACCAAGGATCAAACCTGCAACCTTGGTGTACTGGGACGATGCTCCAACCAACTGAGCTACCTGGCCACGGCTCTATTTCCTTTTTGAGTCTAAGGCACATAGAAGAATGAGAAGAGCCAAAGGAAAGAGTTGGAGAACCTCTGTGGTGTGCCCCGGGCAAGATTCTTCCCCTCACTGGAACCTGGCTTCTGAGTTTGAGAGGAGCATTACTGGAAGGCATGCTCAAAGAGACCCCCTTCCTTTCCAGTCACAGATAGACAGGAAGTTCGTGATTCCAAATCGAGAGACCTCTGTGACCTTGGACAAGTTGCCTAACCTCACAAAGGCTTGGTTTTCCTATCCATAAAATGAGGATAACACGTCCCTTCTGGACCACATGTAGGCTGTTGGGGGCTCTGGAGGTTTCCTAAGTGTCAGAGTGCCTATTAAGAGTAGGAGGGAGGTGATAAGCATCCCAGCTTCAACCATCTACATTTTAAATCATTAAATCAACTAATGTTTCTTAAGTACCTACCATCTTCAGTACAGCAATGCATTGAATGCTGAGACACACAGATACATGTACAAAGATTTAGAATTTCATGTTTCTGGGCCTTTTGCTTTCTAAAAATCCCAAATAGAATGATTCTTAGATGTCATTTTTATAATCACCTGGAATAAGTTCCAAGAGGGCTGAGAGAAGATATAACACATGTAGAGAATATGTGAAATAAGGCAGAAGGGCAGAGCCAGCCCATCACTGAGGTCCTACTGTGTTCTAGGTACTGTGCATGTATGATATCCTTTAGTCTTTATGACAACTTCCAAAATACAGGTGGCAGTAGCCCAGTCTAAGGACCAGGTTAAAGGAAAAAATGAAAGATGTTGAGAGACCCAGAGGCTAGCCACAGTGGGAAGGGGAAAAGAGAGGGCATGGAGTTACCAGAGCCCAGAAAAGGTTGAGACTATAGGGGAGCGTTGCCCAGAAAGAGCCATAGTCTTGGAGAGCTGCAGCAACAGCCCAATAGTTGGTGCCCAAGCCGGGTGAGGGAGAGTGCAATGAAAATATATAGTGGTCCCTCTTTCCTCTCCTCCTCTGACTCCATGCCAGTGGCCCTACAGCCAAACCCAGCTGGAAGCCAGCCAGCAAAGGATCCTGGAAGATGCAGTCTGCAGGGTCAGTGGCACAGGACACAGAGCAGGACAGAAAAGGGTGGAGGTAGGATTGAGGGACAGGAAATGGCTCAAATGGAAAACAATCAGCATATTTGCCTGAAGTCACTCCACTAATAAGAGGCAAAGCTTGGTCTAAATGCTTACCAGGACCTGGCAGGGTACATAAAGAGGACAGGAGGGGACTGTAATGAGCAGGTGACCCATCCCCCATCCAAAGAAGCCTGCTGCTGTTCAATTCCAGCCAAGTGTTGCCATCTGGGAAGATAGACCCAGTGTTATCAAATCTTCCTATTTTTTAAGAGAAGCCGAGAATATGGATTTCAATATAATGCCTTCTATTCTTAATTATTGGCAAATAATTCCAGTTTAAAATCATCCTGGTGAGTGGATAAAGAATCTGTGGTACAGCCATACAATGTAATATCATTTAGCAATAAAAAGATGTGGACTATCAAGCCATGAAAAGACATGGGAGAACCTTAAGTGCATATTGCTAAGTGAGAGAAGCCAGGCTGAAAAGGCTACATACTGTATGATCCCAAGCATGTGACATTCTAGAAAAGGCAAAACGATAGAGACAATGAATAGATCAGTGGCTGCCGGGGTCAGGGGGAAGGGGAGCGTATGATGAGGTGAAACATGGGATTTTTAGGGAAGTGAAATTTCTTATGCTGCTGTAATAGTGAATTCAGGACATTATACTCTGTCACAACTCACAGAACTGTGTAACACAAGGAGTGCAACTAATATAAATTATGGGCTTTGATTAATATTAATGTGTCATGTTGGTTCAACAATTGCAGCAAACATACCATGCTGATGCAAGAAGTTAATAATAAAGCTGTTGGAGTGGAAGTAGGGAGAGGAGGCTTATGGGAACTCTCTACTTTCCATTCAATTTTTCACCTAAAACTGCTCTCAAAAAGAGGGGCTATTAGATTTTTTAAAAACATACTGAAAGTATCCCATGGGCCCAATGTGGCACATGCCTGCTGGATCCAGCTACCAGTTGGTGACTTGTGATCTAATTCAACACCCTCACTTCACAGATAGGAAAACGGAAGAACAGAGAAGGGCAGAGGCCATGGCAGTCTCCAAAACAAAGTGGGAACAAAGCTTTCCATCCTAGGATGTTGAGGATCTTCCCAACAAAGGGAGGGGCACCCCAGGAAGGTATGCGGCTATGGAGAGCTTTTCTTCTGGCCAGGCCGGTTGGGCTGAAATGCTCCAACAGGTAGTGAGAGCTTCCAAGAGCTCAGGTGCTCTTAGTGTCTGTGTTTATTTAGCCAGAGACCAGGCTCCCTCCCAGCTTGGCCTGGATCAGACTCACTGAGTTGGATGCAGAAAGGAGTGGACACTTGTGACCCTTGTATGTGCCTTAGAGCAGGACAAGACTCAGAGAATAGGAGCTGCCCTGTGCAGGGCCCCAACCTGTGACTCAGGGACTGTGATGTTATGATACTATTTGAAATGTGAGGAGTGCTAGAAAATTCTTCAACCCCTTTATATACTTTATCTCCTCTAATTCTTCCCTCCCCATCAGGGAGGTAGGACAGAGCAGATAGGACAGAGTTTATCATTCTCGTTTTATAGATGAGTAACTGAGATGAAAGAGGTTGAGTGTGTGCTTTATATTGACACAGCCAATGAGTGGCAGAGCTGGGGTTTGAATCTAGGCCTTTTAAATATGAAAAATTATATTTGGCTAAAGACAAAAAGAAGTGTTTATAAACACTGTATTCTAGTTGGTGGATGTGCTTCTCATAGGAGTAGAGGTTAGTGTTCTGAAACTACATGGATATTAGGGTCAAACAAATAAGTAAATAAATTGTAGGTCACACATGAGCATGGGGGAAAGACTGGAATGAACTCTGTGGGGGTAGATTAGAATTGGAGGTATCAAATGAATCCATGTCTATTAAAATATATATACAAATAGATGTAGGAACAAATATAGATATGCGTAATACATGGGTTAGCATACATCTATATTTCCTTTCTCTCTTTGCGGAGAGGACTTAGAAACAGTGACACCCCAGCAGCAGTGAGCACACTCAGAGTCCAGATCTTGGTTCCTAAATGCCATTCTCTAGTAAAAGGAGCCAGGGGTCCTTGCAGAAGTGGCTGGTTCTAGGACTGAGTCAGGGAAAATACAAGAGGGTATAGAGCCTAAAGTAGTGCTAGAAAGGATGCATTAAAAAAAAAAAAAAAAGATGGGCATGTCAAAAGGACAGAAGAGTCAACCTGGAAGAGCTTCCAGTGGCTAAAGTAAATACATGTAATATTGGATTATAACCCAAGGAATAAAAATAAAACAATGAGTCCATATTGATAAAATAAATTAAAAATCGAATAAATAAATATGGAAGAAGAGCCAAGTCTTTCGTACAGAAGAATTCCAAATAATAAATATAGAAGGAATGAGAAAAAGACCATTTGAACACCACAGTAATCTCAAGATCCAGGGATAAAAACGATGGGCCAAACTTTAAGGAGAAATAGGATGTTTGTATAGCCTTGAAAGGACCTCCCACCAAATGTGCCGGTTTTAACATGTATCTACAGACTCTTTGATATTCCTCCCCTGGGAGGTGGAGCTTAATTTCTCATCTCTTGAACTCAGGGTGTAGTACAGGCTGGGCTCAGTCACCCTCTTCTCTGAGTAGAGTTTGGAAAGGGGAAAATTGTAACGTTATAATGGAAAATCCTGGCAAATGCCATCTAAACCAAGCTATCAAATTTAACATCACCAGTAATCACCGTGTTGTATCACATCCCCGGTGTGATGCAAAAAGGAGGGAGCTTCATCTTTGTGACAGTCTTCCTAAAAACTCATTAGCTCTGTCATCTCATGAGAAAACAGCAGACAAACCTAAGCTGAGAACATTCTACAAAATGCCCAAAGAGCTTCAAAATGTCAAGGTCATGAAAGAAAAGGGAAGACCAAGAAACTCATAGATTGGAGGAGAGTAAGGAGACAGGACCACGAAATGTAATGTCTACCCTGTATTGGGTTTTGGAATAAAAAAAGTAGACATGAGTAGAAAAACTGGTGAAGTCTCAGTGAAGTCTGTAGCTTAGTTAACAGTTTTGTGCCAGCGTTAGCTTCTTAGTTTTGATAACTGTACAAAACTGCGGAAGATGTTACTCTCAAGGGAAGATATTACTCTCAAGGGAAGATGTTACTCTCAAGGGAAAGGGGTC